>NC_041393.1:261974434-262028046 GCF_002162155.2 Triticum dicoccoides
TCAGTTACTTTCTTCCTCTGCCAATTGTTGCACTAATTTGTGATGTGCTCTTTCCAGAGAAATGAACTTGCTGCCAAGTTTCGATTCGCTCCACTAGAGGATGAGATCAAACTTAGTGCCATATTTGATGATGTTAGTGTCACAAATAAGTAAGTGAGGGTGGCACATCCCTTGTATCAAGTTAGTGCCTCTCAATTTCACATTGACGATGATGATGAGGGAGACCCAGGGTGTGAATTAGATGCTACTCATGTGACACCTACCAGAGCTAAAGGTCAAAAAAAGAGATCATGTCCTTATTCAGCTAGTCCTGCGATGGTGCAAAAGATTGCAAAAGATAGTGAGGATCAACGTGCGTATTGCTGACCTTTGGGAAAAGAGAGAGACTAGCCATAATTTGGCGACATCTAAAATGAAGGAAATTCCTGTGAGAGATGAGATCAAGGACTTCAAGGATATGGTGGTGAATGATGGAGGTAAACCTGGAAGTGAAGTGTCTTTCCATGCTCTTGAACTCTTTACAAAGAAGAAACATCATGATGTGTTTAGTGCCCTCAAGGAGGAAGATCCTAGTGTGAGGCTTGAATGGATCAGTAGGGCATGGAATACATTTATGAAAAAAAGATTAGATCATGTCTTATGTTATTTTCTTTGTTGTAAACTAGTTTGCTTTGTTGGAAACTCATTTGTATCGATGTGCACTTATTTGCTTTGTCGGGAACTCATTTGTATTCATTTGCACTCATTTGTTTTGTTTTGTATCTATTCGCTACAAATTTGTAATGTCATGTATCACGTATCCTTCCTCAAATGATTTGCTTTGTTTTGGACAAATGTTAATGATATGTCTCTTGCATTGTTTATATCACAGATGGGTATCTCTGTTGAGGAGGAGGATGAAGAACTTGATTTTTGCATTAGCATTGCAATGGGACATTACCTTCTAAACAAAAGGGAGGTTGTCATATGGACCTATAAGAGCGCCAATGATGGCAGGATTGCAGTGGGTGGAAGAGAAAGAGAAGCAACCACAAATATTCTACTCCATGTTCGGGATGCGGAGGTTAGTGTTTTTCTCACTACATGACATTTTAGTTGACAAGTATGGTGTAAGGTCAACTTACAACATGACAAGCAAAGAAGCATTAGCACAGTTCTTGTGGACTTTGTGGTCACATCAGAGCACCGACAATGTTGTAGATCGATTTGAACGCAGTCGGTCTACCATCAACAAAAAGTTTAAGGAGGTTTTGTTGTGTGTGTACCGTATGGCCGGTTACTACATTCAACCCAAAGATCTATGTTTCACCCAAGTTCATGACTCACTTAAAAATGAGATTTTGGCCTCGCTTCAAGGATACCACTGGGTCAATAGATGGAACAAACATTGAATGTGTTGTGCCTGCAAGTGAGCAACCCAAGTATCGCAACACGATGGTTTGACAACTCAGAATGACATGGCAATTTGCGATTTATGTTAATATGAGATTTATGTTTGTTGTTGCTGGATGGCCTGGATCTGTTCATGACACACATGTACTGAATGACGCACAAGTTTAATATTCCTATTTCCCACACCCTTTGGAAGGTAATCACTTGTACATGCATTCTTGTGCTCTAATATTTTCACGTTAACTAATTGTTTTTTGTATTATCAATGCAGGAAAAGTAATAATATAGTTGACTCTTGATATCCAAACTGAGCTGGGGACAATGCTACCATGTACTTGATTGCCAACAAGTACCACCACAAGGGAGAAATGAGACCTTCAATCATCTACATTCATCACTACAAAACATCATTGAGTGACCCTTCAGTGTTATGAAGATGAAATGGCAAATTCTCCTCGACATCACATGGTACAAACCTGTTAATCAAACAAACATCATTACTGCATGCGCGAGTCTTCATAACTACATCCGCGAGAGCAAACTAAGCGATCAACATTTTGACATGGTTGAGAATGGATCTTATTTTCATGAGGAGATCCTTTCTCATCACTACGCACCCATCGATGATGGTACTATGGGTTCCATTCGTGATGCTACTGCTATGAGTGTCTTCCCTTGATTGTTAGCTCTAGGGTGTATGCTTTTGTTGGGAGAACCATGTAATAATTTGAAGATCTTTTCAATTCATGTATTTTTCTCAAGTACTCGTACTCGGACATGAGATAATGATGGATGTATGATACTCATATGCCAGACAATGATCTTTCTTATGTTCGGTTATAACATATTGCGGTGTTTGGAAGTCAAATTTTTACGTTCATATGGTCAGTAGAGTGACAAAAAATAATGTGATATCCTTTAATCAGAACAACATTATAGTCCAAGGACATTACATACTTTTCACTGACCATATCACAGATAAGCTAAAAACACAGGTACTCAAAAGAATTGGCTAGCTTATTATCTAGAGCTTATTTTCACAGGAGCTTATTTCCATAGGATAACTCAAAAAAACTGGCCCTAAATAACCAATCTCGCATAACATAATCATAGGGCATCCACATGTCGAATCCTCAACAGATCAACCTACTTAATCATATAGCAACCTACAATAGCAACAAGTACGATTCAATGCCTGATGATAGCAGCTACTGAAGGCGCTTCATATGACTAGCCATGAGGTGGTTCGAGTGGCAAAGATTTAGCACATACCAAGGGGAGAATAGTCACACCCTTGCAATTATTGGAAGAGTCTTGTTACCTGTATTTGGTTTTCCAGGTGACTAGCGCCAACATATCCTCGCTGACATCCTTCTTCAAGGTCTCCTCCTCCACCGTTTGCTCGTTGCCATACACAACAATCAACATATCCATGTCTCCCGGTGCAGGCTTTCTTGTGATCGCCAAAATCTTGTCGTAAACATCCTTCTCCATGGTCTCATCCTCCACCATCTCCTCGTCATTGTGTTGGGAGAGCGGCCAGCGGAAGCGGCCTCCAGATCGGATGCAACGTGGGAAGAGTGGTACGCATACCAATGAGCTCACTATCTGCGTCCGGAGACTTCATTGCCTCATGCATCGCCCAGAGGAGAACCTCGATATGAGTCACCCCCTTGGCGTGATCTGGAATCGTCCACCATATCCCCTCCTTGATTGCATCCATAGTCACACCCATTGTGTACTTCACCAGAGCTTTCGAGGTAGGAAACTAGGAGCACATCTCCTTGCACTTTGCAAGCAAGACGCTAGCGCATAACTCCTTCGATGTTTGTCTTCAATCCCTAGTTTGCCTCCCTCGCCAAATGCGAGCAATGTGAATGCGAGTGGGTAGGGAGAGTGATCAATGCGTAAATGATGTTTTGAATAGTTTTGAAGTGCATGCGTAAGGGCTGACCAAGTCCACAAAAATGATTGTGGATAGACACGTGGTTGTAGGGCTAAGGAGGCGGCCAATCGAAGGCCTACATCGCTCGACCGATGTCTTATGACAACTCTAGCTGATCCCTTATCAAGTGTTAGAGGAGGATAAATTCATTTTTTTCTCCTCTAACAGGTACCTAGTAGATCCCCTAAACTGAACATTGAAGAATATTTTATCCTCCGGTGCCTATCCCGAGCCTATATTTGCTCGGCCCCTACCACTTGGAGGAAAAAAATCCTCTCCCCCTTCACGGCCTCACTCACCCCGCTCCTGCGCCACATCTACGACGATCACCACCCGCCACCGCGGACGCTCCATAGCCCCGCCGCGGTCCTTGCCCCCCGATTTGTGCCTCTCTCGCGCCGCCGCCGGTGCAAAATCGGTAGATCCACTGCTACCGCCGCCACCGCCGGATTTGACGCATCTGGACGCCAGCGACGACGCCTTCGTTGTGGATTGGCCGGGTACCGAACCGCACGGCCCCGACAATGCCTCTGAGCCACATGCAAGTATGGCCTCCGCCTCTAGCCGCTCGGATCTCACTCGTCAGAGGTTCGCCGGTAAAGACACACGCGGCCATCGACCGGGCTCGGCACTGGCCCAGCAGCTCGTCGGTCCCCGTTGCCTGTCAGAAAGTGCGCCGACTACCCGCGGCAGGTGGTGTGCCAAGTTTCCACCAAGCCGGGACACCCCGGATGGGTGTTCTTCAAGTTCAAAAAAGATGGGGTAAGTGCTTCTTTTGCTTCGGTTGTACTTCGGATTCGGCGCCATTTGTAGCTCATTGATTGCTCAAATTTGTGTGTAGGATGGATGCAAGTTTTGATACTGGGAAGAAGATTACATCGATCAATTGGTAGAGAGAAATTTGATAGATGTTCGTGCAATCCTCTCTAGAGTAGAGACTATAGATGAGACCGAGGGTTGCCAAAGAATACTTATTTCATAAAGTTAGACTCGACGCAAAAAATTCCCATTAAAGTTGTGTGTAAAGTAGATCTTGTATTTTTCTTTAATGGTTTCTCTAGAAATCAAACAAGATCAAATTTAAAAAATCGTAAAAAGACAAAATCCTCAATTTTTATGAAAATTCTTTGAACTAAGAGGCTCCTACTAGCTTTTTGTGTGTGGCCGGAAAATACTAAGAATACTAGGCCCGTAAGGGTTCCATTTTTCTGGATTTTTTGGATTTTTTTTACCTATGCATTTGAGCGACACGTTGCCTCCTCCTGTGCAGTACATCCTACAACAGTCTTTCCTTCGTTTTCTTTTTAATATATTTGTTTGACTGCCGTGGCATGCATGCCTTGGTCCAATTCATGTGAGATGTTGTGGTGGCCTTCTAGATTTCGTCTGATTGCTGCATGGGCCATGCATGCCGCCACGTCTGCCTCACACGTTGTAGACTGGCGCACATACCCTACCGTGTAAAATAGGTACATATAGCTATCCCTGCCGCCGCGTATGATCCACATGCACCTGCTAGCTAGCTTTCACATGCATGCGCTTTCGATCAAAGCAGGGCGCTCCTTATTATTCCGCGCTGCGCGCTAGCTGACGATTGAACTGCATGCACGGACGTACATGGTGCACAGGAGGGAGGACAGACGGGCGATCAATGGCCTTCTAGATTTCGTCTGATTGCTGCATGGGCCATGCGTGCCGCCACGTCTGCCTCACACGTTGTAGACTGGCAGTTTGTTGATCGACACGTTGGCTTCTGGGCTTTTCTGGTGGGCTTCATCTTTATTTTTTCTTTGCTTTTGGTTGCTATAAGTAGATGGCCTGGTGTTGGTTCACGGTTTCCCCAAGAAATCATCCCAGCCCAGCTCTAGGCCGCCGCTGCCTCCTCTCCTCCGACTCTGCACAGGCGCGCGGCCCCGTCCTCCCCCAACCTGTTCGCTCGCAGCCTCTAGCGCCAGGTCCTCCGTTTCCCCCAGCGAGGCCAAGGTGATAGCACGGCGCGCAAGCCCGTCCTTCCCAACCTGGTCGCCGGCCAGGCTCTCTGTCTCCCCTCAGCGAGGCCAAGGTGTGGTGGTGCGGCACGCAGCTCCATCCTCCCCAGCCTAGTCGTCGGCCAGCCCCTAGCGCTAGGCCCTCCGTTTCCTCTCAGCGGGGACGAGGTGCTAGCGTATACAGGGAATTCCCGCACACAGCCGCTGCGTTTCCTTACCCTGGCGGCACCTCTCTTCGTCATGTAGATCAGAATCGAAGCCTCCTTGCCACGCCTGAGATTTTGTGCACGGTTAGGAGGGAGGGGAGTCTTTGTTTATGTCCGTCTTGCTGAGTTCTTCTTGTTCGTTCCATCTCTGTTATGGTTCGTTCCGGTGCGCGTGCTTCCCAGCGTGTTCTCTCCACGTTGTTGGATTCCTCTTCCTCGGTTGGTGCTGTTGATGGGAGGTTTCTTGCCGAAGGTAGTTCTTTTTCTCATGATTATTGCTCTTTTTAGTCTTTTATTAGCTATGTGTGATTTTAGTATGATTATTGCTCTTTTTATTCTTTTATTAGCTATGTGTGATTTTAGTACAAAAAATGGGTTGTTTTTACGTGCCTGTGTGTTTTCAGATTTGGGTGCTAATGAGGCGCGGTTGGTTGTTTTTACGTGGCTGTTTGTTTTCAGATTTGGGTGCTGATGAGGCGCGGCGACGACACCAGGCACGGCAAGATATCCGTCGTGGGAAGCGTCCTGTTGATTCATCATCTCGTGGGTGCTTTCTTTTTTTAACTCCTTTTGTATTGTTTTTAGAAAAAAATTGCTAATTGGTTGACTTTTGCAGTTGGAAGGAACGTTCGGCCTGTACTTGAAGAACTGGTTGATCCTTGTCTTGTTGCTGTTAGAGCTGCATCTGATGTGGAAGTTTTGTATCGTCCCTATTTTACTGCTGGTTGGTTGTCTGGTTCCTCGCGTACATACCTGGTCATGTCCAACCCACACGCCAGCACGCTCTCGCTCAGCCCAGGCCAGACCTGTCTACCTTGCCGCGCCCAGGTTACACTGATGTACTTGTGCCTACCCACATCTGTAGCTGCCTGACCAATTAGTCTACTATAGCGCATAGCTGTGCCTGACCAATTAGTCCACTGTGACCCGCATGCAGTTGTGCAGCTTTCTCCATAAATCACAGCAAGGTCCGCCTCCTCCTACTTCTGCCCACCCGTGAACGTATCAACAAGACAAATAAAAGATGCAAATGACTATGCATTGTAATTAAAGATATATTTCTGGACTAGACATGCATAGACTGCTTTGCGCAGACCTCAGACACGCATGTGTAGAGTACAGTCATCTTTTGCATGTTGTGCAATACGTTGTCCCACCGAGGACGGCGGAAGCACGTCTCTGATTACTAGCCAAGTGTTCTACATGCAAGCGGTCTACCATGGCGATGGCACGCAGGGGACGTTTTACAGTTACTGCACGGGACGATTTTTACAGCTCCTGCACGCAAACGATCTACCATGGTACGACACGCATGCAGGTGACAGTAGTTCTACAGTATATACGGCCAGTTGCTATATAAAGAGGCCGGTCCATGCTATGGGTTCACACGCTTCCAAATCTTTACAGCGTGTGTGAATAAACAATGGCGCCTTGAGACACTTTGCCACTATTCTGACTAACGGTAGGCATGCTTTTGGAGAGATAAGATTACTAAGTCCTTTTGTTCTTCGGTCATCTTGCTTTCAAACTTGCTGATGCCTTGTGGTTTCGTTTCTTTTGTTGCCATTTCTTTTCAGGCATTTCTATTCTGATGGACGACGAACTTTCTTCCACCAACGATGTGGGCTTCCATCGTCCAGACGCAGAAAAATGTTTCATGGGAGCGATCCAGCTTGCAACCCGTAGTTGCGTGCCTCTCCATCGTAATTACATAGTCACCCCATGTTCTCCCTCTAATGCTCTTCCGTCTCGGCATGTACTTGCTGCTCTCATCGCTAGGTTCACCAGGCACTACAAGCTATCCTTCCATGATGTCACTGACAATAGGATTGTCATGACCTGCACCCACCACACCACTCGAACCCGTGTCTACAATTTCTCTAGAAGCCACTCCACTATTATTATCCAAGGTGTCCGTTATAGATTTATGGTAGATGACGCACTGCTCCATCTAGGAAGAATCTTTACCAATCAGTACATTATTATCTCAATGAGAAATCTGCCACTGTGGGGTTCGATCTTTTGTCAATGGCTCTCGCGTCTGCGCTCGCTGCCGCGTGAGCGGGCAGCCGCCGCCGGCCGGATCTCCCTGCTCCGGCCACCCCCGCGTCTGCCGCTCCCGGATCCGGCCTCCGCGCCGTCTGCTCTCTCCTTCCTGGGGTGGAAGCTGCGCCCTGGATGCCTCGCGTCGTCCCTCCCGTCGTCACCGGCACCGGCCCGTCGGCCACCCCGTCGCCGTCCCGCGTCGCGGCCGGCATGCTGCTGCCGCCTCCCGTTGTGGAGCCTGCTGGCTGCACCCAGCGCGGCGTTCTCCAGCCACCGCCGTCCGCTGCTCGATCCCATCTGGATCAGAAGCTCGTGTCCCCGCCGCCGCAGTCGGTGCTGGGCCACGTCCTTGTTGGTGGTGGGGCCAAGAAGGTGCCGGAGGTGTCCTCGGGCAAGCTGGCTGCGCCAGTGCCCGCGTCTGCACGGCTCCCTGTGCAGACCACTGCTGCTCCGATCCACGTCGCCGAGGACCGAGAGGGGATGAGCTCTCCTGTCTTCGCGCCCGCCAGCCAGGTCGCGCCGAGGGCGCTCGCTCTGGACCAACCAGACCCCATTCCTAGCTCGAAGCCGCGGCCTCTCGACTCGGGGCAACCAAAGCCTGAGTCACGGGCCTCGCTCGCTGCTGACGTAGAAGACGACGACGATGAAGAGGAGCTGGCCCCTTTGATGCCGCTTGCTGTAAAGCGCTCAACCTCGTCGGCCGCTCAGCCGGGCTTGGGGTGTGTGGCGGAGGCGAGTGGGGGATGGCAGAAGGTGTTGCCCCGACGTGGTCCACGTCACCCCATGTCGCCAGCCCCGACAATGGCCCCGTGTCCAATCCCTGCTTGGCTGCATGGTAGATGCTGCAAATGCCTTGCTCCAGGGCATCGTGCAGTTGACTGTCGAGATCCGCTTCGGTGTTGTCGTTGCTTGCAGAACGGTCACCTTGCACGCGGTTGCCGCAATCAATGGCGTCCTCTAAGCTCTTTGGCATGCCTTGCTATGCCGCAGGTCCTCGGTATCGTACATCGTCCTGCTCCAGCTTCATGTGAGGGTCCAATGAAATCCACGCTCCCTTCCAAGGCGCTTCGCCATGGGTCTTGGGCGTCTGTCGTGTCTACTTCGGTTGGCTTGGCTACACCGCCCGATGTGATGTTACAGTCCGCTTTGGCGGATCAAACAGCGCTGTTGCAGATTTGCCTGGCGCGTGTTGGGAGTCTTCTCGAGCGAGCAGAGGCTGCTTTGAGCAGTCTCTCCCTTGCGCCGGCTTTGTCGCAGACCACTCCGATGTCACGCCCTCCTGGTGTGGCCGATGTTGGCTCCATTGAGAAAGGGGACCAAGAGCTATATGGATGTTTCTCCCCTCGTGTTGGGGACAGTTCATCGTCTCTGTCGGCCTCGTCCCCTATGTTGTCTACCACTGAGGGTGAGTCCGTCGTCGTGCTTCAGGCTCCGCTGCTGTAGGCCATGCCCGAGCCGCGGGAGCTATGTCTGAGCCCTACTTCGCCATTGTTCGTGGAGCATTTGGAGGTTGACTCCTCGATGACCTCGTGTGTGGGACATGTTTCGCCTCTGTCATCTAAGCAACTGAAGGTGCATGAGTCCATCATGTCGGTCGACCCTACGGTTGATGATGTCGTGTCGATGGTTCCTCTAGTTGAAGATGTCGATGCAGCTGGTGTGTTGATGTTGGCTCCTCGGAGCCTTTTGGTGGACGACATTGACACCCAAAAATTTGAGGAGTTTTATGATTTTCTTGACAAATGGGTGGCAGATCAGCCTCAATCTAGCAGGACAAGTGGTTGCCCCTCAAAGGAGAAGCCAGGCAGGGAGAAAGCAAAGAGGAACAAAAGTAAGAAAAGTGGCGCCATTCGAAAGGCGTCCATGGTTTCATGATGGAGGGTGCTCAGGTTTTTCCGTTGTCGGTGTGTTTGGCAGGAGTGTCATTGTGTTGTGCAAGTGTCGAGGGTTGCGATTGTTGCACCTTTGGAGGGCCTCTTGAGTGGTGTGGGTGTTTTGTACTTTGTGAGTAGTACACGTATAAGTTGTTTGTATCGGTTTTCGCCCGGTCTTTCGTAATTAACTGGGCAACTCTCTTCTTCTTAATTAATCAATGAGGCAAAACTTTTGCCTCTGTTTCGAAAAAAAAGAAATCTGCCACTTCATCTGTGGAAGAGCATCATAGTAGAGCAAATCCTCAGTCCATATTGCTCCTTAGATTATGTCACACAAGACTCACTCTTAATAGAATATCCATCCACTTTTACATGCTATGCGTGGGCCAGTCCATCCATCGCGGTGCCTCCAACCATACAAGTGAACGTGCCCGATGAGGACGCGTACACCACAGACCAACAGATGGCCTTCTTTAACGCATATAATGTAAATATGTTCATCAGCGAGTACAGAATCGGGGCCCACCCAGTGAAACAGCCTTACTGCCCAACCGTGCCAATAACCAGTTCTGGAAGCAAACCAATCCAATGCTTTATTTCCCAGAGGTTTATCGATCCCGCCCAGATTCAGATTTTGTCTAGCATGGTCATTTTTCCACCGCATGCTGAAACCTATTTCTCATCCTTTGATAGTCTTGTGACTTATCTGGGTGATATAAGATACATCAAAATTAAAGCCAGAAAGCTCACGTCGTCAGATTTTTGCTATCAACCTCCATTCCTCTCACGGGTCGCTTGCTCTATCACACTGTACGTACCATATTTGAAGCTGAGATCCGTGCTGGTGAGGTTGACATCCAGCCATGGACACCAGCATTTGTATCATTTGGGTTTCCAATCAATTGCACAGTCGAGCTCAGGATCCATGACATGCAATGCAGTTTTTACACGGCTCCAATAATCGAGTACCTTCTTAGCCCGTATTGCATGGTGAAGTAGCACAAGACTGTTATTGATGATCCATTAGAGGACCACGGGGAGAATATCGTCTCATCCTACGATTGCACTGCTTGGTGTGAGGACGTGAGGTTCATCCCACGCCAAATCAAGATGAGACAAGTGCTGATCGAGCTACTAGACATGACTGAGCCTTTTATGGTGACATGCATGCAATTCAGAAAGATGGAAGCGTCCATCAAGGCATGGATCAACTGAACAAGTAGCTGTCATCAGAAGATGTGCAAGTTGGGACTTTGTAAAAATAAGTGCTGCGTGTTTCTCTTTTTTTAACCCCTTTTAGCAGTAAGTAACTAGATGTGCTTTAAAATCTACTACCTGTATTGTTATTTACTCCTGTGCAAGTTGGGACTCTCTCTCTTTTTTTACCTCTTTTAGCAGTAGTAACTAGATGCGTTGTAAAAGTTGGCCACCTATATTGTGAATTACTCCTTGGTTTCTCCTAGCAGCGTAATCTAAGTTTATTGTGCGGACTGGCAAATGCATGCATCACTTGTCAACCAAACCAAGAAAGAAAAAAATGCCGTGAAAGAATTTAACGAAGTACATAAATTGCAAAGATTACATACCTTAATTACATAAAATAAGGCAGCATACAACCATACATCATACAACTGACATTTTTATTGAAAAAGGAAAGAAAGAAGCTGCTGCTATTCAGCAACTTTGCTAGGGCATGATCTAGGCATTCCATTATCACCAGGGCCACTGCCATCAACTTTTCCACGCCAGGTGTCGAACACATGGATTCGAGATAGATCCACGCCTTCGTCAGGAAGATATGCACATGGCAATTCAGACATCAAGGGACCACGGTCCAAAACCTCTTTCACATGAATGGTCACAGGAAAAACCATCACTCTCCTATAGGTAGGTGATGACGGACGTGGTGGCGATTCTCCTTCATCGTCAGAGTCTGGCTTCCAAGGTGGCAGAGGTGGCGTCGGCACCTCTACTTCCACTGATTTAGGTACCTTGTTAGGATTAGCAAGCCATGCAACTACTTCAATTATCCATCGATCTTCGGACGGCAATATCTCAATGAGCTCGCCTCTCAGGCCTGCAATAATCAACCTCATTGTTTCCGGTTCCCAGGCAGTTTCTGGTAGACCTTCAAAACTAAGGTTTGTCCGATACTCAAGCTGCCCATATGAACACCGAGCATCATAATTCGTCGAGAGCCAGGACGTGCAACCTCAAGCTTTGACATCATTTATACTGGAGACAAACCACCGACAACACGAGCAGAAGAACTAGCTTCCTCACTCTACCATTATGTTACCGAGACAAATCCAGCTGGAGGGTCGACATTCCAGGTGTAAGAAATGACGAAGAGTTTTCCGATATGCTATGGACTACTTTGTCCTAGACAAATATTTCAAATAAATTTATCAAAAATTACAAAATAACTAAATAGCTAATTAGTCCGAGTGGCGCGGCGTGCCGCCGCGCACTACCCGCTAGTAAAACTATGGCCGGCCGCAAGGCAAAAATAAAAATATCTCCTCCACCTTCACAAAGGTCGGTCGGTTCGTCGTCTGACGGCATAAATTTTACGCAGACACCTATCCTCGTCCAAGATCTTCTGTGGTCGACGAGACGAGTGAGCGGGAAAGACGTCGATGTCCAGCTGAAACAATACGTGCACACACAGACACAGACTCACACACAGGGAGCACCCAGCTTTCCCAGCACCGTCCGCAACGCGACGCGCACCCCGATCCCTCGCTCCATCTGCCGCGCATCGCTGACGCCAGCACACCACTAAGCGCGTCCACGCGTTCCCATCCCGTTGGGCGTCGGCCAGCTTGGCCCCCCACCTCCCCAGCAACAGTCGCCACCGCAGCCACGGGCCCAGCCGACATGGTGGGTCCCACCTTCCGGCGACCCGACGCACCGTGCACCCCCAAGTCGGTTTTCCTTCCCCCGTCTGGGGCTATATATACGGCTCCCGGCTCTCCCACGGCGTCCTTTTCAAATCGATCCAACCATTTCTACAAGCAATCTGCTACTCTCTTCGTCTTTACCAGCACCAGCCTCGAGATCTCGAGAGGGAGAGAGCATGGAGGTGGAGAGGCCCGTGTCCATGATGCCGGGCCTGGCAGACGGGTTCTTCACGGAGGCCGACCTGGCGGCGGCGGACCAGCTGGTGCAGCTCAGCGTGAGCGGGGGAGCGGAGGTGACATCCCCGACGTCGTCCTCGCGGTCGGTGCAGTCGGTGAACAACACCGAGGCGGCGGCGAGGAAGGGCGGCTGCGATGACGGCGCGCCGTGGCTGGACAGGAGGGCAAGGAAGCGGTACCGGCGGGTGGCGGAGCTCTACCACGCCACGCGGCCGCTTAAGCGCGCGGACGCCGGCGGCAAGCGGAGGAGGGAGGAGATCCCGGGGAATCGATAGGAAGGAGGGATCAGATCGATCAGCCCACTGGGCTAACTGCGCATTTGTGTAAATATGTCGTTTTGTAAGGTGTTTACCTTTACTTCTCTATTTACCTTTTTCGCCTGTGCGAGTGGCCATGGTCGAGGACAGCAGCAAAGCTAGCTTTGTACAGAGTTTTGAGTAGTTTTGAATCTTGATGATGCAGCAGCTCGATCGGAGAACGCATCGCAACTTGCAAGTTGTTTGTTCTTTGTGTTCTTTTTATTCGTTGATCTCTATGGATGCTTTGCTTCGTTCTGGAATGTTCCGGAGCGTGCTGGCGTATCATGGTCATAGGTTAGTAAATGACGCCTTCATTTCGGCTGTGAACAAGCACGCGGCCGTACGCTTGGTTTGCAAGCAAAAGAAAAACTACGCGCGTACTACTGAGGGCATCACCAGTGTACATAACCAAATTTGCCCTTATGCTAGAATTCACATACGAAGCCATAATAAGATAACTAAATGCACCAACTCATAAGCTGGGTCCCTTGTGTAAGAACAACCAACTCATAGCTTTGTGATTGAAATTCAATTTTCATCGCTATATGTACCAGGTAATATTATTCTAGTGCTTGTCGACTATTCAATAGCTTATGTACAGTTTTCTAAATGACTGTGGATGCCCTAGAGAGGACACACAACTCTCAGGCGGAGACACACGCATAGGTGCAAGCATTTGGATTACTTGACTACTAATTAATCTAGCCATGAGTAGTACTAGCTGCGGGCAAGGGAAATGGATTTGAACATGGGAAGTGGCCGGCCCAAACAATAGAACTCGAACACAACGGCGGTGGGTGTGATGTTGGCTTTGCTCCTCCGCTAAGCCCGGTCATAACGGGGAGTATTATATACTAGTATCAAGATATGATACTGGTGTATGATATACTTTTTTATTATTCCGCATATAAGATTTGTTTAAAGTCAAACTTTATACTAAGTTTATAAAAAATATTAGGATTTATAATATGAAATCGATATATACTTTTTTATTATTCCGCATATAAGATTTGTTTAAAGTCAAACTTTATACTAAGTTTATAAAAAAATATTAGGATTTATAATATGAAATTGATATTGTTAGATGAATCATGAAATTAATTTTTATATCATATAGCTTTAGTATCGTAGGTATTGAATTTTTTCTCAATAAAGTTGATCAAACTTTACATAGTTTGACTTTGATCAAATTTTATATGCAGACTAGAAATCATGTATATTCTTGCAGCAGTGGAGATCATTGACTAAGGAGCCTGATCGGGACGCCCTGGACCTGTTCATCAACAAAATTCGGGCTTCGGCTTCTCAGATATCCGGGACGAACCCTGTCGTATAATTTGATGCTGTCGTTTGCGGACATTTGGTCTTTCTCCTTCCCGGCCTACGCGCTGTGTATGGCAGTTGCCTGTATCATGCTTGCTTAGATTTCTCTTAAACTCCTCTGTGTGGTTATGATTTCCTGTGAACCTGTGGTATCCGTGACGCTGCCTGGTGGCTTTATCTATAAAGTCCGGCCTTGGCCTTTTCTCTAAAAAAACAAAGGTAGTACTACATCCATAATGCATAGTATCATAGGTTAGTATCATAGATGGTTTTATTTATTGCCATGGATGACACGTAATAGCATAACATTTATTATTATGATACGGTATCGTCAGCCTCCCGTCACCCGCGTCGCCTCAGGGGCAACACGGGTGGAGCTCCAAATCGAGCGGCCGCCGGGCCTCCCTCGTCTCCTACCTCCCCTCGCCGTCATCGGATGAGGTCTCCTGACTAAGTCCTTGCGGCGGACGGCGGCGGCGGGGCGTTTCATTTCGCTGCGCAGCGGTGTGGTCCTCGGTGGCGGGAGGCGCTCGTCTGCCCCAGCTCGGCGGCGCAGCCCCGGCGGCTCCCTGCACGGATCTCGCGCTCTAGCTCCCGGATCCGGCCGGCGCGGGTATGGAGGGGTAGCGGCCCTCCCTCCTCTGCTCGGGGGTGGCTTGGCGGCTTCGGCGGCCCGGTGGTTGGCTTCTTCGCGGACGCCTCATGTGCTGCGGCTGCGGCTCCCAGTGTGCGGCGGCGGCGGCTCCCGGCGCGATCTCGCGCTTATCCGGCCGGCGCGGGTGCGTAGGGGTGGCGACCCTCCTGCCCCTGCTCGTGGGCGATGTGCTTGCCTAAGTGGTGGCTGCCTGCTGGAAGTGGTCCCTTTGGCTGCCTGAGATGGGGGGTTGCGGATCTGACAGATGGCCAGATCTGGCTTGCCGGTGCTGCTCTAGCTGCCGGTGAGTAGTGGTTTGTGGTGGCTCTTCGATGTTGCTGGCGCGACATCTTCGTGGAGGTGGGTGGGCCAGTGGAGGTGCTATGCATGGGGGTGCCGGTGGTGACGGGTGCTCCGGGCGAAAGTTTGCCAGGCTCTTGCCGGCCGGCAGCGTCGGCGTTCATGGGAGTCGTTTCACCTCCTTGGAGGCGCCGTCGTGGAGCCCCGTGTCCGCTATCGGACCTTGCTCTTCGGGTAAAAGCCTAAGGCCCGTCCGGGTCGGGCGACGGCATCGTCATCATCGCTTCCCCCTTGGGGGCGTCGCCTTGAAGAGCTTTGGTTCCCGGTTGCACGCTCCATGGGCTGGACGCTCGCGACATTGCAGTCGGCTGGTGTCCGTCCGGCGATGTGGATATTTGCGCGGCTTCTTGTGTGGCAACGATGGCCGCTTCGGGCGGAGCTGGCTTGCTGGTGGGTCTTGGTAGTCGGTCTCTTCCGGCGTGTTCGAGGGGTCGCCGTGCCCCGCTTTGTCTTTCTGAAGTCGGAGCTGCTGAGGAGGGGCCCTTGCGGCGACGATGACACGAGACGGGTGGTCGGCTCTAGCGCTGGCTGGGCGCAAGCCCAACACTTTTCTACTGCAATGCTCGTCGACAGAGTCGGAGCTGCTTGGTCGCCAGCGCGTGTGGCTGACTATTTGACATCGGCCAGCGCAGGCCTCGACGCATGTTCGCGGTGAGGGCTTCTTCGGTGGTTGTCAATGGTGGAGTCGGAGTCGCCCTTGCGGAGGTGTGATGACGATGACGCCGGGATGCAACCTCGACGACGCTTTTCTCCTCGGCGGTGTGTGTGCGTTCTTGTGTGGGTTGTCAGGTCGCCCTGAGTGCCTTGTTTCTGCGGGCGTGTTGTAACAGTTTTCGTCCGGTTTTCCGCTAATTAATCGGGCAACTCTCTTCTTCTTTATTAATGAGATGAGGCAAAACTTTTGCCTCCGTTTCAAAAAATATGATATGATATCTATCTAAGTATATTACGATAACTCCTTCTCTTTTTTAATTATGTGCCTTATAAACATGTTTACGAGTTTTAAGTGCATGATATCAGTTATATATTACCCGACTATGGCCAGCCTAATACCAAATGTTACGAAAATAACGCACACCCTCCTAAAAAAATAGATTAAAAAAAACCACCGACATGACTAGTTACTATGTGCGGTCACAATGATCTCGTTTTTCTTGAGAATGGCGATGCGGCACACTTGAGAATATTCTAGTAGTTGGTCTATGATCTCCCAAGAATAGCTACATATTTTTACTAGTTAGTTGCACATGCTTTGCACGTCAATACTTAATCATGCTTTCCTAAAAATCCTTAATCATGCACGAAAGTAGTGAATAACTCAGCAGGGAGCAACTCACACAACATTTCCATTTTTCAACTTCTATTGCAAAAAAAGGTCTTTGAATGTTATAAATAAAGTATAACATATGAGTGACGATACCGTAGATAAATTAGTCACTAATTATTTAGGTGAAACTGATAAATAACTAATTCAAAGCTTTTGGTATTTATTAGTTGCATGGAATTGCAAATCAGACCAATCGATTTCACCTAGCGTCTCATGCCGAGACAGGTGTGCCGGTGATTCCGAGCTAGGAGTGACCCAGAGCCAGGGACTACGCAACAACATCATTGTCGGTGGCCGGGAGTTAATAGGTTGATGGGTTCGGGTGGAATGGGGGTGTGGGGAGCTTGCCGGTGATGAAATCTGGCAAGGTTTAGAGGAAGGCCGAGGAGGCAGAGGAGGTGCAGACGAGCGGGGTAGAGGGCGTGGCCATCCGCTGTTGGGCCGGCGTCGGGCGGTGGTTCCATAAATAAGAACACCACCATCAAAATGAGGAGGGTTATGAAATTGTGGCCATTGGACCTGAATCTGATTGTGGACATAACTTACTATGATAAATTGTTTTTAGGCACATGGCATGTAGGTGGCCCCTTAATTCAGGATTTAAGGAAATTGTTAAATTTCTTTTTGCTTGTCATTTCATATAGAGATTTTTTTCACATGTCGTTTGCCCCAGTTAGTGGAGCGCACATTGTCACTAAAACCCGAAATAAACCATTCATCTCTTTATGCTATACTTGTGTTATATTATTATTTTGATTAACCTTTTAGAAAGACTTCCAATATGTAAAGTTGATTTTATATCAGGCCCATATAGCGAGCTATGCGAAGGTACATAGGTGCAACATAACAATGTTTAGAGAAATTTTCTTAAATATCAAAATAATCACGACTCACTCATCTTGAATCTAAACACGAAAATGATGATAAATTATTTTGGGACGTTCTCAAATAGGTGATTCATGTTTTATCTACGACGTGTGTTTTCCTTTATTAAATAATTGTATCATTAACATATAACTGTCCAATTATTGATCTTGATAATACAAAAAATGTTCCATCCATATTATGTCCATATGATGTATGCAGTTTGGAAGGTATAAAACGTAAGTATATTTTGGTGGAAACAATACATATTTAACTATGTGCACATATTTCTTTAATTTTTTTATATTGACCTTAGAGAAGTACATAATCCAAAAGATAAGAAACGGAAAATTATATTGGTAGGTCGACCAGTAGGACGTTTTTCTTCTTTTGGGGGGCGAACACATCAACACCGATAGGTTTTTATTTTCGAAAAAGATAACGCCCACACGTGTGGGCGTTTGCATCTTGCCCACACGTATGGATCAACGTCCGTTTGTGTTTGCACGAATCTTGACATGTTTTGTCAGATTTTTTATGCCAAGTAGGACTGAGCTGGTGTGGGCGCATTTATCCGGTCGTCCACACGTCGATTTCACCACGCGAACGGGCTGGTGTGTGGGCGTTTAGCAGTTCGCCCACATGTCAGTTTTCACGCACGCAAAGGGGCTGGTGTGTGGACATTTATCAGTTCGCCCACACACCCGTCTCCTCTCCCACACCCAAAGCTGTCAGTTGCCATGTGTTTTGCAGGCTACATGGCAACTGCCCCAGTGTGCTTGTAAGCAAATGACAACTATCTTTTTACCCGAACATGTTATTTTGTCATGTCTTTTTGTAGTGCTACATGGCAACTGCCTAGTGTTAGTATGTGACAACTTCTAAAGTTTTCAAAACATGACAACTGTAGTAGACCAGACCATACATGGCAACAGCTCCAGTTGTCCAAAAATTGCATCTGGCAATTGACCTGAGATGGCAACTGCAGTTGAGCAACCATGGCAACTGCAGTTGAGTAACCATGGTAACTGTAGTTGTCAGACATTGCAACTATTATTCAGCAACATGGCAACTGCAGTTAAACGAATATGGAAGAGGGTCCGGATCATGGCAACTGCGGGACGCGTGGTGACTGTCATGCGGGGTGTGCGGGGCTGTGAGGTAGAAGGCCGGACATACGGGCGTGTGGGCGTTAACTACTTTGCCCACACGTAGGCATGTGGGAGGGACCGCGAGGCAAAAGATTGGGCGTGTGGGTATTACTTGTTTTGCCCACACGTATAGGTGTGGACTGGTTTTCTTAAATACCACACAAAACGTATGCCCAGACCCCTTAACACTCACACGTGTGTGCGTTATCGGGACCCTTTATTTTTATTATACATGCAAATCGTGAACACTTAGCATTTTGAGGTTGATTTTTTTCTAGTGATTTCTATCTAGTTGTCCTTTTCTTCCCTTTGCATGCTGTGGTGAGAACCGGGCAGAGTAGAAGTCATTTTTGCTATAAAGAGAATCACCTGGAGTTTACTGGAACAATGTAGGTGCTGGAATTTTGTCTTTTATGGGACAACCAAATAAATTCTAGAGGCCCACGCAGCTCATTCGTGCAAGGTAAGAGGTGGAATTAAAGTTTAGTCCCACATTGCTAGTTTAGAGGGAGTTGGACCTCTTTATAAGGGAGGTTCTTTCCCCACATGTATGAGCATGAGAACAAGAGGGACATCCACACGCACTCCTCCTCCGCCGCCCGCCTTGCCACGCCACGCCTCGTCATGACGAGCCGCAGGTTGTGGGAATGAGCCGAGTCGATGTCTAAATTTTTGCCACGCACGACGGGTATATGAACGGTCACACGGGAGCTGAAACGTTTTGCTATAGTGGAGAATGAATACAAACGGCGCACCTCTTCGCGTGCTGCCTGTTCGCTTCGTCTCCCTCCGTAGCTTCACCTCCCGTCGCAGCCTGTTCGCGTCCCTCTCCTGTGCCTATATAAGAGAGGTCGCTCCTCTCCAGAGAGACACATCATAAGGTCCTCTTCCTCTCGCCACAAAGTTCTTGAGCACTACGCTACTGCTACAATCTTCCCCATCCCGGCTTGCGGCGTGCATCGCAGGTCGGGATAGTAGGCATCCAAAACCGCACCTTTTGAGTCATGTACGAGAGAAGGGTGATAAGGTTTTTGGGGAGCGCTCAGCACAACTACTGACTTCTTCGTCATGGACGCCCCGGACTCCGACGACTTCTTCCCCGACGATGACTTCTTCCCCGACGTCGACAACATCCTCGACGACATGGCTGGCGAGGACACCGACCCTAAGACCGGTGCATCTGCTCCCGTTCTGTACGTTCTAATTCTCTTCCTGTTAGAGGTTCTGTCACAACTTCTTGCTCTAGTGTCTGTTCTTGTTGTGTTCAGTTCTAGTTCATATATGCAGATGCTATTTACCTTCTCTCTGTCAAATCACTCGACTTATTTTATCATTGCCATATTAGTCGTGCTTTATCTAGTTTTTCTGTTAATAAAATCATTCAATAAATTGCTCATATTTCCAACAATCCAAAAACCTTATTATAGGCAATTTACTCCGAGTGGTTTTGCTGCTTCCATGAGACCTCCTATGTCTGAGGGTATCCAATATAAGAGGTGGTGCGTGAGAGAAGTCTTATGGTTTCAAACCATGGGTTGCTATGATGTCATTCTTGGCAAACCTGAAGGAGAGCAAGATTCTCAACAGGCACAAGCTTTTCAAAAAATGGATACCTTGTTTAAGGTTGCTCTCTTGAGTGTTCTTGGTGAGAACATAGTTGATGCTTATGCATCAATTGATAATGGAAAAGATATGTGGGACGCACTCGAGGCCAAGTTTGGGGTCTCGGATGCTGGCACTGAGCTGTACATCATGGAGCAATTCTATGACTACAGGATGACTGAAGAGCGCTCCGTGGTTGAGCAAGCTCATGAGATACAGTCATTTGCTAGAGAACTTGAGCACTCCAATTGTATCCTACCAGACAAGTTTATTACCGGAGGTAGCATCACTAAGCTTCCTCCCACATGGAGGAACTTTGCTACCTCACTGAAGTATAAGAAGCAGGAGTTTTCCGTTCCGGATCTCATTGGTACTCTTGATGTGGAAGAAAAGGCGAGAGCAAAGGACAACCGTGCTCGAGGTATTGAGGGAGGTTCTAGTGCCAATCTGGTATAGAAGAAGAACTTCTAGCCCCACAAGTTCAAGAATAAGGGCAAGTTTGATGGTAAAGCAAAGTTTGATGGGAAGAACAAGGCTATGCAGCACACGAACTTCAAGAAGAAGAATGACAAGAAGAAAGGTGTTTGTCATGTGTGTGGGGATCCTGATCATTGGGCTCCTAGTTGCCCTAATCGCTATGACAAGCGTCATCCTGGGAAAGGCGGCAAGACCGCTAATGTTGTCATTGGAGACACTGACATGAAGGATGCTGGGTATGGTATATTTCCCACTATTCTTTCAGTATGTCATTCCCCTGATTGGTTGATTGACACGGGTGCTAATGTGCATGTATGCGGTGATTATTTCCATGCTTTCGTCTTATCAGACCGCAGGGACTTCAACCATGTTGATGGGCAACGATTCAAGTGCTTCTGTTCATGGTGTTGGCACGGTCGATCTGAAGTTTACTTCGGGGAATATCGTGCGGCTGAAGAACGTGCATTATGTCCCCTCCGTCAATAAAAATCTTGTTAGCGGATCTCTTTTGTGTAGAGATGGCTACAAGCTTGTCTTTGAGTCAAATAAATTTATAATTTCCAAGTATGGAACCTTTGTTGGTAAAGGCTATGAGTCAGGAGGCCTATTTCGTTTATCCTTATCAGACATTTGCAATAAAGTTGTTAATCATGTTTGCAACCATAGTGAATCAAATGTGTGGTTTTCACGCCTCTGTCATGTTAACTTTGGTTGCATGTCGCGACTAGCGAAGTTAAACTTAATCCCTAGTTTCACCCCTGTCAAGGGATCTAAGTGTCAAGTGTGTGTGCAAGCTAAGCAACCTCCTAAGTCTCATGTGACTGCGGAAACGAGAAATCTTGCACCACTAGAGCTCATACATTCAGATCTATGTGAAATGAATGATGTTTTGACAAAAGGTCGAAAGAAGTATTTTATGACGTTGATTGATGACTGCACTAGATGCCGCCATGTGTATCTTCTGAAATCTAAGGATGAGGCTTTGAACTACTTCAAGATCTATAAAGCTGAAGCGGAAAACCAACTTGATCGAAAGATCAAGAGGCTTAGGCCCGATCGTGGTAGAGAGTATTTCTCAAATGAATTTGATTCCTTTTGTGCGGAACATGGTATAATCCATGAGAGGACGCCTCCCTATTCACCTCAGTAAAATGGGGTGGCCGAACGAAAGAACCATACTCTAACTGATTTGGTTAACGCCATGTTAGACACATCGGGTCTCTCCAAGGCATGGTGGGGGGAGGCGATATTGACTGCATGTCATGTCCTAAACCGAGTTCCCACAAAGAACAAAGAGATAACTCCATTCGAGGAATGGGAGAAGAAAATGTTAAAGCTCTCTTATCTACGAACATGGGGTTGCTTGGCAAAAGTCAATGTGCCAATTTCAAAGAAGCGGAAGCTGGGACCAAAAACTATGGATTGTGTTTTCCTGGGATATACTTTTCATAACATTGGTTACAGATTCTTGGTTATAAAATCTGAGGTACCTGACATGCATGTCGGTACGATCATGGAGTCGAATGATGCGACTTTCTTTGAAGATATCTTTCCCATGAAGGATATGGCTACCTCATCTAATCAGGAGATGCCTAGTTAATTGAATCACGAACCAGTTACAATTACTGAACCTGCCATTTTGATGGAACACTTTGAAAGTCCTGTGGAGGAAAATAATGAAGCTCCTACTAGGAGCAAGATACAGAGGACTGCAAAGTCCTTTGGTGATGATTTTCTTGTGTATCTCATAGGTGACTCTCCCAGTTCCATTTCAGAGGCCTATGCATCTGAAGATGCTGACTACTGGAAGGAAGCAGTTCGTAGCGAGATGGATTCCATCTTGGCGAATGAAACTTGGGAGATAACTGATCGTCCTTATGGGTGCAAACCTATAGGATGCAAATGGGTATTCAAGAAGAAGCTTAGGCCTGATGGTACTATTGAAAAGTACAAGGCTCGGCTCGTGGCTAAGGGTTATACCCAAAAGGAAGGTGAAGACTTCTTTAATACTTACTCACCTGTGGCTCGACTGACCACTATTCGAGTTCTACTTTCACTAGCTGCCTCACATGGTCTTCTCGTTCATCAAATGGATGTTAAGACTGCTTTCCTAAATGGAGAGTTGGACGAGGAAATTTATATGGAACAACCAGATGGGTTTGTAATAGATGGTCAGGAAGGGAAAGTGTGCAAGTTGCTAAAGTCTTTGTATGGACTCAAGCAAGCACCCAAACGGTGACATGAGAAGTTCGAAAGAACTTTAATAGCTGCAGGCTTTGTTGTGAACGAAGCTGACAAATGTGTGTACTATCGCCATGGTGGGGGCGAGGGAGTTATGCTTTGCTTGTATGTTGATGACATACTGATTTTTGGAACAAATCTGAATGTTATTAAGGAGGTCAAGGATTTACTATCTCGCTGCTTTGAGATGAGGATTTAGGAGTGGCTGATGTCATTCTGAACATCAAGTTGTTGAGAGACGATAATGGTGGGATTACATTGCTTCAATCTCACTATGTGGAAAAGATCTTGAGTCGCTTTGGCTATAGTGACTGCAAGCCCTCTCCAACACCATATGATGCTAGCGTGCTGCTTCGAAGGAATCGAAGAATTGCTAGAGATCAATTGAAGTATTCTCAGATTATTGGCTCGCTTATGTACTTAGCCAGTGCTACAAGACCTGACATCTCTTTTGTTGTTAGCAAACTGAGCTGGTTTGTCTCAAAACCAGGAGATGTGCATTGGAAAGCTCTAGAGAGAGTTTTGTGTTATTTGAAAGGCACTGCGAATTATGGAATTCACTACACTGGGCATCCAAAGGTGCTTGAAGGGTATAGTGACTCAAACTGGATCTCCGATGCTGATGAGATAAAGGCCACGAGCGGATATGTATTCACTCATGGAGGTGGCGCTGTTTCTTGGAAGTCTTGCAAGCAGACCATCTTAACGAGGTCAACAATGGAAGCAGAACTCACAACACTAGATACAGCTATGGTCGAAACAGATTGGCTTCGCCGGCTCTTGAATGACTTGCCGGTTGTTGAGAAACCTGTACCAGGTATCCCTATGAACTGCGACAATCAAACTGTGATCCCGAATGTGAACAACTCAAAGGATAACATGAAGTCATCAAGACACGTTCAGAGAAGGTTAAAGTCTGTCAGAAAAATGAGAAACTCCGGAGTTATTGCATTGGATTATATCCAAACGTCTAAAAATCTGGCAGATCCTTTCACTAAGGGTCTATCACGTAATGTGATAGATAATGCATCGTTGGAGATGGGTATGAGACCCACAATATGAGTTGTTCACAGTGGTAACCTATTATTTGTGATCGGAGATCCCGTGAATTAGATGTGGAAGACAAGCTGTTGGTCAATTGGGAGGAGAGTACCCTTACTGTTAAAAATACCACTCCATGAAGATGCAATACTCTCCTAATCTGCATGGCAGGTTGATGTATATCTTAATGTGTTCTAATTGGCTCTTTGAAGCAGAGATGTTGTCCTGTAGAACATCTTTTGAAGAACACACCTATATGAGTCTGATTGTTAAACGTTGCTATCTATGAGAGTAGGGTTCTCTCTAGTAAACTCATGAAAGGTCCCGGAGTATGACGCAGAAGCTCCACCCGCAGGGAAGACCCACGGTAGCCACGTATCGGTCAAGGCTTTATGTGAAGCTAGATTCACAGAAAACTTGCAGTTCAAGGCCCAGTCCACTGTCCAAGTTGCTTACTAGTGTAGCATAGAGTTCTAGGTGGAAGTTCAACTTAACAGTCTCCACTGTAGTACCGGTATATAAAACAGTGTTTTGGAACCAAACGCAAATTTTGTGTGCCTCTAGGATCTGGTGGGGGATTGCTGGAATTTTGTCTTTTATGGGCCAACCCAATAGCAGTTTCAGAAATTCCTAATAAATCCTAGAGGCCCACGCAGCCCATTCGTGCAAGGCAAGAGGTGGAACTAAAGTTTAGTCCCACATTGCTAGTTTAGAGGGAGTTTGACCTCTTTATAAGGGAGGCTCTTTTCCCACATGTATGAGCATGAGAACAAGAGGGACATCCACGCGCTCCTCCTCTGCCGCTCGCCTCGCCACGCCACGCCTCGTCATAGCCTGTTTAAATTTTTGCCACGCACGACGGGTATACGAACGGTCACATGGGAGCTGAAAAGTTTTGCTATAGGGGAGAATGAATACGAACGGCGCACCTCTTCGCGTGCTGCCTGTTTGCTTCGTCTCCCTCCGTAGCTTCACCTCTCGTCGTAGCCTGTTCGCGTCCCTCTCCTGTGCCTATATAAGAGAGGTCGCTCCTCTCCAAAGAGACACATCAGAAGGTCCTCTTCATCTTGCCACAAACTTCTTGAGCACTGCGCTGCTGCTACAATCTTCCCCATCCCAGCTTGCAGCATGCACCGCAGGTCGGGACAGTAGGCCTCCGAAACCGCACCTTTTGAGTCCTGTACGGGAGAAGGGTGATATGGTTTTTGGGGAGCGCTCAACGCAACTACTGACTTCTTCGTCACGGATGCCCCGGACTCCGACGACTACTTCCCCGACGACGACTTCTTCCCCGACGTCGACAACCTCCTCAACGACATGGCTGGCGAGGACACCAACCCTAAGACTGGTGCATCTGCTCCCGTTCCGTATGTTCTAATACTCTTCCTGTTAGAGGTTGTGTCACAACTTCTTGCTCTAGTGTCTGTTCTTGTTGTGTTCGGTTCTAGTTCATATATGCAGATGCTATTTACCTTCTCTCTATCAAATCACTCGACTTGTTTTATCACTGCTAAATTAGTCGTGCTTTATCTAGTTTTTCTATTAATAAAATCATTCGATAAATTGCACATATTTCCAACAGTGGGATGGGCCCCATAGTCACATGCTTAGTACTAGTGTGGAGGCTACCATGTGCGCATGCAGAAGCCAGTCTGCACTCCGGCAAATCCCTGGAATAACAGTCGTTGGATTTTACTATCCGACGGTATAAATTGCACTCAAATCTGAGCAAACAAACGTGAGCCATTCGATTGAAACTATCCGACGGTCCATATTGAGAGTTACTCGTATACTATAGTGTAGTATAGATATAGATATAGATATAGAATTGCCATGCATGATGTTTTAAGAATGGCAAACTGGGAAGCTTCTGGAATTATTGGTAAATGTAGAAGATATTTGTCCTGAAGGTTCTAGAACGGATATGTAGGTAAGATTAATGGCAAATGAAAAGAAATCTAGATACAAGCCCTTTTTGTAGAGTATTGGTGTAGGGTTGATTTAGATCATCAAACCAACCTCCAAAGTCCGGGCGGATGGCTCGGCCACTGACCGGTCAAAAAACCACGACCCATAAACCTCAAACAGGCCTCAAGTGTCCGGCCTGACTGGCACCCCCATATTCAGCCCAAATATGGCTGGATACGGGGAGGCCCGGGCGCGTCCGTCCGATAGGCCCACCCTACTCCAAATTGCACCAAATCCATTAAACCCTTCCCCTTATCCCGCCCCCTCCAACATTTCCCGTATCTGAGCCCTCACCGTCCGCCACCCTTGCTTCCCATCCTCGCCACCTGTCCCAATCCTCCGCCCAAGATGTCGTCTAGCCCGTCCCCAGTCGGCGTGACAGAGACTGCGTCCGCCTCGTACATCGGCATCCCGTCCTTGGCTTTGTCCTGCTAGCCGGAGGCCCGGAGGGACTGGCGATGAAGGTAGCGAGAGAGGGAAGCGTTGGCATCGTAGGGAGTGGATGCAGACATGGACTAGCAGTTGTCCACTCCCCACCGTGCCCAGGACCCCGCACCCCATCCATCAAGACATTGACAAGGATCATGTCATCGGACCAGGTTGGGACACAGGAGGATCTCACGACCTGTTGGGTGATGTTTGCTTGAACTACATCGGTATTTCCCAAAATTGGAAGGGATGATGCAGCATAGCAACGGTAGGTATTTCCCTCAGTGATGAGACCAAGGTTATCGAACCAGTAGGAGAATCACGCAACACAACATGAACGACACCTGCACACAAATAACAAATACTCGCAACCTGACGTATTAAAGGGGTTGTCAATCCCTTTCCGGCAACGGCGCCAGAAATTGGCTTTTAGACAAGATAAAAATTGTAGTAGATTAATAGATGGAAATAAAAGCAAATAAAATTCAGTGAGGTATTTTGTATTTTTGGTTTAATAGATCTGAAAATAAAAGCAAATAAAAATAGATCGCAAAAGCAAATATAATAAAGAAGAGACCCGGGAGCCATAGATTTCACTAGTGGCTTCTCTCGAGAAAAGTAGCAAACGGTGGGTGAACAAATTACTGTTGGGCAATTGATAGAATTTCAAATAATCATGATGATATCCAGGCAATGACCATTATATAGGCATTGATACGTCTCCGTCGTATCTACTTTTCCAAACACTTTTGCCCTTGTTTTGGACTCTAACTTGTATGATTTGAATGGAACTAACCCGGACTGACACTGTTTTCAACAGAATTGCCATGATGTTGTTTTATGTGCAGAAAATAAAAGTTCTCGGAATGACCTGAAACTCCACGGAATATCTTAGAATAAATAATAAAAAAATCCTCGCCAAAGATGAAGACCAGGGGGCCCACACCCTGCCCACAAGGGTGGGGGGCGCGCCCCACCCCTCCTGGGCGCGCCCCCCTACCTTGTGGGACCCCTGGAGACCCTCCGATGCCAACTCCAACTCCATATATTGGCTTTCGGGGAGAAAAAAATTAGAAAGAAGAAATCATCGTGTTTTACGATGCGGAGCCGCCGCCAAGCCCTAATATCTCTCGGGAGGGCTGATCTGGAGTCCGTTCGGGGCTCCGGAGAGGGGGATTCATCGCCGTCATCATCATCAACCATCATCCATCACCAATTTCATGATGCTCACCGCCGTGCGTGAGTAATTCCATCGTAGGCTTGCTGGACGGTGATGGGTTGGATGAGATTTATCATGTAATCGAGTTAGTTTTGTTAGGGTTTGATCCCCAGTATCCACTATGTTCTGAGATTGATGTTGCTATGACTTTGCTATGCTTAATGCTTGTCACTAGGGCCCGAGTGCCATGATTTCAGATCTGAACCTATTATGTTTTCATGAATATATGTGAGTTCTTTATCATATCTTGCAAGTCTATAGTCACCTACTATGTGTTATGATCCGACAACCCCGAAGTGACAATAATCGGGACCACTCCCGGTGATGACCATAGTTTGAGGAGTTCATGTATTCACTATGTGCTAATGCTTTGTTCCGGTTCTCTATTAAAAGGAGGCCTTAATATCCCTTACTTTCCAATAGGACCCCGCTGCCACGGGAGGGTAGGACAAAAGATGTCATGAAAGTTCTTTTCCATAAGCACGTATGACTATATTCGGAATACATGCCTACATTACATTGATGAATTGGAGCTAGTTCTGTGTCACCCTATGTTATGACTGTTACATGATGAATCGCATCCGGCATAATTATCCATCACTAATCCGGTGCCTACGAGTTTTCCATATACTGGTTCTCGCTTATTTACTTTTCCGTTGCTACTGTTACAATCACTACAAAATACCAAAAACATTACTTTTGCTATCTTTACTTTTGTTACCGTTACCACCACTATCATATTACTTTGCTACTAAACACTTTGCTGCAGATACTAAGTTTCCAGGTGTGGTTGAATTGACAACTCAGCTGCTAATACTTGAGAATATTCTTTGGCTCCCCTTGTGTCGAATTAATAAATTTGGGTTGAATACTCCACCCTCGAAAACTGTTGCGATCCCCTATACTTGTGGGTTATCAAGACCTTTTTCTGGCACCGTTGCCGGGGAGCATAGCTCTATTGTTTGAGTCACTTGGGATTTATATCTGCCGGATACTATGAAGAACTTGAAAGACGCTAAGACAACAATTTATTTCTCAACTACGAGGGGAGGTAAGGAACTGCCATCTAGCTCTGCACTTGATTCACCTTCTGTTATGAGTAAGCTAGCGACACCTAAACCTGCTTCTGCTATTCGTTCCGATATGTCGCATGTTATTGATGATGCCACTTCTGCTATGCATGATACTTATGATGAAACTACTTCTATGCTTGATACTACTGTGCCCCTTGGTAAATTTCTTGATGAACAGATTTCTAGGTCTAGAGAAAGAGAAATTATTGAATCTGAATACGATGATTAGAGTGGTGATGAGAATATGCCTGCTATTCCTGAGGGTTATCTTTTTGATGCGGAATCTTCTGCAGCTATTTTTGCCTGCCAGGATAGATACGAACTTAAGAGGCTGCTAGTTAAATGGAGTAAAGAATCTCTTAGAGATAGAATGAAACCCGACCCTGCTTTTGCTACTTCACCTATCTGTGTGCCCGATAAGGATTATTATGAATTTTCTGTTGATCCAGATATAATTATTTTGGTTGAATCTAATCCTTTCTATGACTATGAATCTGAAACTATTGTGGCACATCTTACTAAGTTAAATGATATAGCCGCCCTGTTTACTAATGATGAGAGATCGCGCTACCTTTATATACTCAAAATATTTCCGTTCTCATTAAAGGGTGATGCTAAGATATGGTTTAATTCTCTTGATCCTGGTTGTGTGCGTAGTCCCTAGGATATGATTTATTACTTCTCTGCTAAATATTTCCCTGCTCATAAGAAACAAGCTGCTTTGAGGGAAATATACAACTTCGTGCAAATTAAAGAAGAGAGTCTCCCACAAGCTTGGGGGAGGCTTATCAAGTTACTTAATGCTTTGCCTGATCATCCTCTTAAGAAACCTGAAATACTTGATATCTTTTATAATGGACTAAGTGATGCTTCCGGAGATTACCTGGATAGCTGTGCTGGTTCTCTTTTCAGGAAAAGAACACCGAATGAAGCTGAAATTCTATTGAATAATATGTTGACAAATGAAAATAATTGGGTACCTCCCGAGCCACCTCCTGAGCCAGCTCCAGAGCCAATTACTGAGCCTATTCCTAAACCAATTCCGAAGAAGAGAGGTGTTCTATTTCTCAGTCCCAAAGATATGCAAGAGGCAAAGAAATCTATGAAAGAAAAAGGTATTAAAGCTGAAGATGTTAAGAATTTACCTCCTATTGAAGAAATACACGGTCTTAATTTACCACCTGTTGAAGAAGTATATGATCTCAATTCCTTATTCACTGAAGAACCTCCTGATCCCGATATCCCGACACAGGTAGTAAAGGTAAATTCTCTCTATAGATATGATAAAGCTGAAGTCCCTCCTACTAAAATTGCTAGTCAGTGCTTGGATGAGTTTGATGACTTTACGTTTAAGCAAGATGACTTTAATGCTTATTTTGGTAGACAATTAAAACAGAATACCTTTATGATTAAACGCTTGGGTGATTTTATGGCTAATATTAGAGGTGAACTTAAACTTGTTAGCAAACATGCTTCTATGGTTACCACTCAAGTAGAACAAGTACTTAAAGCTCAGAAAGAAGTGCTTGATGAAATGAATAGTAAGAAAAATGATTATGCTATTAGAGTGGCTACTAGAACTGGTAGAATGACCCAGGAACCTTTGTATCCTGAAGGCCACCCTAAGAGAATCGAGCAAGATTCTCAGAGAAATAATATTGATGTACCTAGTTCTTCTCAAAGGAAGAAAAATAAAAATGATAGGACTTTGCAAACTTCTAGTGAACCTATTGCTGAACCACCTGAGAATCCAAATGATATCTCTATGTCTAATGCTGAAACACAATCTGGTAATGAACATGAACCTAGTGAAAATATTAATGATGATAATGATGTAGAAGTTGAACCTGTTGTTGATCTTGATAACCCACAATCAAGGAATCAATGTTATGATAAAAGAGACTTCATTGCTAGGAAACATGGTAAAGAAAGGGAACCATGGGTTCAGAAACCCATGCCTTTTCCTCCGAAACCATCCAAGAAAAAGGATGATGAGGATTTTGAGCGCTTTGCTGAAATGATTAGACCCATCTTTTTGCGTATGCGATTAACTGATGTGCTCAAAGCAAATCCTTATGCTAAGTATATGAAGGATATCATTACTAATAAAAGAAAGATACCGGAAGATGAAATTTCCACCATGCTTGCTAATTATACTTTTAAGGGTGGAATACCAAAGAAACTTGGAGATCCAGGAGTACCTACTATACCATGCTCCATTAAGAGAAATTATGTTAAAACTGCTTTATGTGATCTTGGAGCCGGTGTCAGTGTTATGCCTCTCTCTTTATATCGTAGACTTGACTTGAATAAGTTGACACCTACTGAAATATCTTTGCAAATGGCTGAAAAATCAACTGCTATACCTGTCGTTATTTGTGAGGATGTGCCTGTTGTAGTTGCAAAAGTTACTATTTTAACAGACTTTGTTATTCTTGATATTCCCGAGGATGATAGTATGTCTATTATTCTTCGAAGACCTTTCCTTAATACTGCAGGGGCTGTTATTGATTGCAACAAAGGCAATGTCACTTTTCATGTTAATGGTAATGAGCACATGGTACACTTTCCGAGGAAACAACCTCAAGTTTATAGTATCAACTCTATTGGAAAAATTCCATTGATTATATTTGGAGGTTTTGAATTTCCTCTCCCTACTGTCAAGAAAAAGTATGATATTCTTATTGTTGGGGATTTTCATATCCCCGTTGAGGTAACTTAGTGTTATTCGAAATTTCTCCGACTCCATGTTATTCGGAATGAGTTTTTTTAACAAGACTTGATCAACCTTGTTAGTGGAATCTTTTTGATGAGCATGAGATGGATGAAACTAGAAGCACAACCTTCTGTACCCTCTTTATATTTTCTGTTATTTAGTAGAAATAAAGTAAAATAGTATTTTTTTGTCTGTTTCCTGACTTATCCGTGCAATATAAAAATATCCCGAAAATAAAAGTCCTCAGAATGCCATGCCAATTTAATATGATTTTTTCGGGAATATTTGAGGATTTACTATGCAAAAATTAGTGCGGGGGAGCTGCCACCTGGCCACGAGGGTGGAGGACGCGCCCTACCCCCTAGGCGCACCCCCCTGCCGCGTGGGCCCACGGTGGCCCTCCTCCACTTATCCCTGCACCCATCTTCTTCCTCTGCCTCACACAAACCCGAAAAACCAACTCAAGCACGAGTTCCAGCCCATATTGCTGTGATTTTCGATGTCCTTGCTCAAAGCACCTCTCGCAAAACTGCTTGGGGAGATTGTTCCTTGGTATGTAACTCCTCCATCGGTCCAATTAGTGTTTGTTCTAGTGCTTTATTCATTGCAAATTTGTGCTGCATAGGTGACCATGTTCTTGAGCTTGCATGTCAAATTTATATGGTTCCAAGTAGTTCTAGGCACTTGTGGGAGTTGTTGCTATCAATTTTATTGAAGTTGGTTCACTTTTATTTGAAGTTACTAAAAACTTCAGATTATTTCAGAAAGTAATGAAGAGACTTTTGGGGGGCTCGTCGAGCCGAAGCTCGAAGGAAAAACAAAAGGAAGAAGAGCAGAAGCCCAAATTTAATTTGCCTCGCACCGCGGAGGTCTGGCCGTGTGAATGGCCTTACGATGACTTGTTGAGGAGAGCCGGGATTTACGAGGATTTCTATTTATTGATTGAGAATGTTGGCCTCACCGACTTCCTCCGCGGCCAACGTCATCAGTATCTCTTACTCACAGATACTTTTGTGCAAAACTTCTACTTTTTCCCTAAGAAATCACCTCCATCAGTAGAGTTTCATTTATATGACGTTGTTAACGAGATGCCATTAGCTGAATTTTGCGAGGTTTGCAAAATACCCTTTGAGGGAACCTTGGATGAACCACACCGTAACGAAGTAGAAGCTTTTATTAACACTATCACTGTGGGAGAAACCAGGAAGGTTTCTGATGCAAGGATTACTAGCATACATTTTCCTGTTTTATGCTACTTTGCCTTATTTGCTAGTCGTTGCTTGATTGGACGCGGGAACTGTGGAAACCTTAGTGTTCCTGATATTATTATTTTGTTCCATGGTTTATACCGCAATAACTCTTTTAGTATGGGTGGAATCGTTGCTAGACGGTTAAGTCTGAACCGTACTAAGGGCCCCATCTTTTGAGGCATTTATGCTTCGCGCCTAGCTGAATATTTTGAAATACCTATTAGGCATGAGGAGAAAGAAGAAACATCGTTGCCCCGTGCTTATTTTGATTATAAGAGTATGCTAGCGCATGACTTTCTTGTTAAGAGTCGTGAAGAGGAGCTCAAATATAAATTATACTTTGATAAACATCACCCTGAGACTATTACTTTGCCTGCTCCCTCTTTGTTTAACTTGTCTGCAGGTCCTCACATCGTTCCGTGGGCGGCCGTTCAAGCCTATCGGAATCCTACACCAACCCCGGAACCGGATGTCACATCCCTAGTCTGGTATGACCTAGACTAGCTAGCCATTTGTGCATCATATTTAAATTTCATTTAAATTTGAAATGAGGATTGGTGGAACCCTCAGAATCATTTTTGAAAATGACCTAAATAAAAATTTCTCCAAAAGGGTCCAAGAAAATGCTCATGTTGCCCTCTGAAAATATTGGACAGAGATAAAAATCAAACCAATATTTTTAGGAGCTCATGGATATTTAATTTTGGCCATTTGGATTAATCCGATAATTATTTGCTTTGGATATATATTGTTATATATATGAAATATGGTCCAAAAATTATGCCATTTATAAAGGAGCTCTGGAATAATATAGTTAGCCCCTGCAAAAATTGGCATAAGTAAATAAATTGATTTAGTATTATTACTAAATCAAAACAAATGTCAGAAAAATTAGAAAACAAAAAAATAAAAGAAGGAGAAGCTTACCTGGGGCTCCCCCCTGTGCAGCCCAGCAGCAGCAGGCCGGCCCAGCTAGCAGGCGGCCCAGCCCGCCTCCTCCTCTGTCGTCTTCGTCCTCGACAGAGGGAGGGGAGCGTGTTGGAAATATGCCCTAGAGGCAATAATAAAAGCATTATTATTATATTTCCTTGTTCATGATAATTGTCTTTATTCATGCTATAATTGTGTTGTCCGGAAATCGTAATACATGTGTGAATAACAGACATCAACATGTCCCTAGTGAGCCTCTAGTTGACTAGCTCGTTGATCAACAGATAGTCATGGTTTCCTGACTATGGACACTGGATGTCATTGATAACGAGATCACATCATTAGGAGAATGATGTGATGGACAAGACCCAATCCTAAACATAGCACAAGATCGTATAGTTCATTTGCTAGAGTTTTCCAATGTCAAGTATCTTTTCCTTAGACCATGAGATCGTGTAACTCCCGGATACCGTAGGAGTGCTTTGGGTATGCCAAACGTCACAACGTAACTGGGTGACTATAAAGGTAGACTACGGGTATCTCCGAAAGTGTCTGTTGGGTTACATGGATCAAGACTGGGATTTGTCACTCCGTATGACGGAGAGGTATCACTGGGCCCACTCGGTAATGCATCATCATAATGAGATCAGAGTGACCAAGTGTCTGGTCACGGGATCATGCATTACGGTACGAGTAAAGTGACTTGCCGGTAACGAGATTGAACGAGGTATTGGGATACCGACGATCGAATCTCGGGCAAGTAACATATCGATAGACAAAGGGAATAGCGTACGGGGTTAATAGAATCCTCGACATCGTGGTTCATCCGATGAGATCATCGTGGAGCATGTGGGAGCCAACATGGGTATCCAGATCCCGCTGTTGGTTATTGACCGGAGAGTCGTCTCGGTCATGTCTGCTTGTCTCCCGAACCCGTAGGGTCTACACACTTAAGGTTCAGTTACGCTAGGGTTGTAGGGATATGTATATGCAGTAACCCGAATGTTGTTTGGAGTCCCGGATGAGATCCCGGACGTCACGAGGAGTTCCGGAATGGTCCGGAGGTAAAGATTTATATATGGGAAGTCCTGTTTCGGGTATCGGGACAAGTTTCGGGGTTATCGGTATTGTACCGGGACCACCGGAAGGGTCCCGGGGGTCCACCGGGTGGGTCCACCTGTCCCGGGGGGCCACACGGGCTGTAGGGGGTGCGCCTTGGCCTAATGGGCCAAGGGCACCAGCCCCACATAGGCCCATGCGCCTAGGGTTTTGAAGGGGGAAGAGTCCTAGGAGGGGAAGGCACCTCCTAGGTGCCTTGGGGGGGAGGGAAACCCCCCTTGGCCGCCGCACCCCCTAGGAGATTGGATCTCCTAGGGCCGGCCACCCCCCTTGGCACGCCTATATATAGTGGGGGAGAGGAGGGACTTCATACCTGAACGCCCTGGCCTTTGGTTGCCTCCTTCTCCCTCCCCAACACCTCCTCCACCTCCATAGTGCTTAGCGAAGCTCTGCCGGAGTACTGCAGCTCCATCAACACCACGCCGTCGTGCTGCTGCTGGTGCCATCTCCCTCAACCTCTCCTCCCTCCCTTGCTGGATCAAGAAGGAGGAGACGTGGCTGTTCCGTACGTGTGTTGAACGCGGAGGTGCCGTCCGTTCGGCGCTGGTCATCGGTGATTTGGATCACGTCGAGTACGACTACATCATCACCGTTCTTTTGAACACTTCCGCTCGTGATCTACAAAGGTATGTAGATGCATCTAATCACTCGTTGCTAGATGAACTCCTAGATGATCTTGGTGAAACGAGTAGGAAATTTTTTGTTTTCTGCAACGTTCCCCAACAATGGTATCAGAGCTAGGTCTATGCGTAGTTCTTCTTGCGCGAGTAGAACACAATTTGTTGTGGGCGTAGATTTGTCAACTTTCTTGCCGTTACTAGTCCTTTCTTGCTTCAGCGGTATTGTGGGATGAAGCGGCCCGGACCAACCTTACACGTACGCTTACGTGAGACCGGTTCCACCGACTAACATGCACTAGTTGCATAAGGTGGCTGGCGGGTGTCTGTCTCTCCCACTTTAGTTGGAGCGGAATCGATGAACAGGGTCCTTATGAAGGGTAAATAGAAGTTGACATATCACGTTGTGGCTTTAACGTAGGTAAGAAAACGTTCTTGCTAGAACCCTAATTCAGCCACGTAAAACTTGCAACAACAATTAGAGGACGTCTAACTTGTTTTTGCAGCAAGTGGTTTGTGATATGATATGGCCAAAGTTGTGATGAATGATGAATGATCTATATGTGATGTATGAGATGTTCATGCTATTGTAATAGGATTCACGACTTGCATGTCGATGAGTATGACAACCGGCAGGAGCCATAGGAGTTGTCTTTATTCTTTTAATGACCTGCGTGTCATCGAGAAATGCCATGTAAATTACTTTACTTTATTGCTAAACACGTTAGCCATAGTAGTAGAAGTAATAGTTGGCGAGCAACTTCATGGAGACACGATGATGGAGATCATGATGATGGAGATCATGGTGTCAAGCCGGTGACAAGATGATCATGGAGCCCCAAGATGGAGATCAAAGGAGCTATGTGATATTGGCCATATCATGTCACGTTTATTATTTGATTGCATGTGATGTTTATCATGTTTTGCATCTTGTTTACTTAGAACGACGGTAGTAAATAAGATGATCCCTCACAATAAATTCAAGAAGTGTTTCCCCTAACTGTGCACCATTGCGACAGTTCGCTGTTTCAAAACACCACGTGATGATCGGGTGTTTTATTCAGACGTTCACATACAACGGGTGTAAGACAGATTTACACATGCAAACACTTAGGTTGACTTGACGAGCCTAGCATGTACAGACATGGCCTCGGAACACAGAAGACCGAAAGGTCGAGCATGAGTCGTATAGAAGATACGATCAACATGAAGATGTTCACCGATGTTGACTAGTCCGTCTCACGTGATGATCGGACACGGTCTAGTTAACTCGGATCATGTAATACTTAGATGACTAGAGGGATGTCTAATCTAAGTGGGAGTTCATTAATAATTTGATTAGATGAACTTAATTATCATGAACTTAGTCTAAAATATTTTACAATATGTCTTGTAGATCAAATGGCCCACGTAGTCCTCAACTTCAACGCGTTCCTAGAGAAAACCAAGCTGAAAGACGATGGCAGCAACTATACGGACTGGGTCCGGAACCTGAGGATCATCCTCATAGCTGCCAAGAAAGATTATGTCCTACAAGCACCGCTAGGTGAAGCTCCCGTCCCACAGAACCAAGACGTTATGAACGCTTGGCAGACACGTGTTGACGACTACTCCCTCGTTCAGTGTGGCATGCTTTACAGCTTAGAGCCGGGGATCCAAAAGCGTTTTGAGAGACATGGAGCATATGAGATGTTCGAAGAGCTGAAAATGGTTTTTCAAGCTCATGCCCGGATCGAGAGATATGAAGTCTCCGATAAGTTCTTCAGCTGTAAGATGGAGGAAAATAGTTCTGTCAGTGAGCACATACTCACTATGTCTGGGTTACATAACCGCTTGTCTCAGCTGGGAGTTAACCTCCCGGATGATGCGGTCATTGACAGAATCCTCCAGTCGCTTCCACCAAGCTACAAGAGCTTTGTGATGAACTTCAACATGCAGGGGATGCAAAAGACCATTCCTGAGTTGTTCTCAATGCTGAAATCAGCGGAGGTAGAAGTCAAGAAGGAACATCAAGTGTTGATGGTCAATAAAACCACTAAGTTCAAGAAAGGCAAGGGTAAAAAGAACTTCAAGAAGGACGGCAAGGAGGTTGCCGCGCCCGGCAAGCAAGCTGCCGGGAAGAAGCCAAAGAATGGACCCAAGCCCGAGACTGAGTGCTTTTATTGCAAGGGAAGCGGTCACTGGAAGCGGAACTGCCCTAAGTACTTAGCGGATAAGAAGGCCAGCAAAACAAAAGGTATATGTGATATACATGTAATTGATGTGTACCTTACTAGTGCCCGTAGTGGCTCCTGGGTATTTGATACCGGTGCAGTTGCTCACATTTGTAACTCAAAGCAGGGGCTGCGGAATAAGCGGAAACTGGCAAAGGACGAGGTGACGATGCGCGTCGGGAATGGTTCCAAGGTCAATGTGATCGCCGTCGGCACGCTACCTCTGCATCTCCCTTCGGGATTAGTTTTAAACCTTAATAATTTTTATTTAGTGCCAGCTTTGAGCATGAACATTGTATCGGGATCTCGTTTAATTCGAGATGGCTACTCTTTTAAATCTGAGAATAATGGTTGTTCCATTTTTATGAGAGATATGTTTTATGGTCATGCTCCTATGGTGAATGGTTTATTCTTTATGAATCTCGAACGTGATGCTACACATGTTCATAATGTGAGTACCAAAAGAAGTAAGGTTGATAATGATAGTCCCACATACTTGTGGCACTGCCGCCTTGGTCACATAGGTGTCAAACGCATGAAGAAGCTCCATGCTAATGGACTTTTAGAGTCTCTTGATTATGAATCATTTGACACGTGCGAACCATGCCTTATGGGTAAAATGACCAAGACTCCGTTCTCAGGAACAATGGAGCGAGCAACCGACTTATTGGAAATCATACATACTGATGTGTGCGGTCCGATGAGTGTTGAGGCTCGCGGTGGCTATCGTTATGTTCTCACTCTCACTGATGATTTAAGTAGGTATGGGTATATCTACTTAATGAAACACAAGTCTGAAACCTTTGAAAAGTTCAAGGAATTTCAGAGTGAGGTTGAAAATCAACGTGACAGGAAAATCAAGTTTTTGCGATCAGATCGTGGAGGAGAATACTTGAGTCACGAGTTTGGGGCACACTTAAGAAAATGTGGAATAGTTTCACAACTCACGCCGCCTGGAACACCTCAGCGTAATGGTGTGTCCGAACGTCGTAATCGCACTCTGTTAGATATGGTGCGATCTATGATGTCTCTTACCGATTTACCGCTTTCTTTTTGGGGCTATGCTTTAGAGACTGCCGCATTCACTTTAAATAGGGCTCCGTCAAAATCCGTTGAGACGACACCGTATGAATTATGGTTTGGGAAGAAACCTAAGCTGTCGTTTCTAAAAGTTTGGGGATGCGATGCTTATGTCAAGAAACTTCAACCTGAAAAGCTCGAACCCAAGTCGAAAAAATGCGTCTTCATAGGATACCCAAAAGAAACTATTGGGTACACCTTCTACCTCAGATCCGAAGGCAAGATCTTTGTTGCCAAGAATGGGTCCTTTCTGGAGAAAGAGTTTCTCTCGAAAGAAGTAAGTGGGAGGAAAGTAGAGCTTGATGAAGTATTACCTCTTGAACCGGAAAATGGCGCAACTCAAGAAAATGTTCCTGAGGTGCCTGCACCGACTAGAGAGGAAGTAAATGAAAATGATCAAGATACTTCTGATCAAGCCCCTACTGAAATTCGAAGGTCGACAAGGACACGTTCCGCACCAGAGTGGTACGGCAACCCTGTCTTGGAAATCATGCTGTTAGACAACGGTGAACCTTCGAACTATGAAGAAGCGATGGCGGGCCCGGATTCCGACAAATGGCTGGAAGCCATGAAATCCGAGATAGGATCCATGTATGAAAACAAAGTATGGACTTTGACTGACTTGCCCGTTGAGCGGCGAGCCATAGAAAATAAATGGATCTTTAAGAAGAAGACAGACGCGGATGGTAATGTGACCATCTATAAAGCTCGGCTTGTCGCTAAGGGTTATCGACAAGTTCAAGGGGTTGACTATGATGAGACTTTATCGCCGGTAGCGAAGCTGAAGTCCGTCCGAATCATGTTAGCAATTGCCGCATTCTATGATTACGAAATATGGCAAATGGACGTCAAAACGGCATTCCTTAATGGTTTCCTTAAGGAAGAATTGTATATGATGCAGCCGGAAGGTTTTGTCGATCCTAAGAATGCTGACAAAGTGTGCAAGCTCCAACGCTCGATTTATGGGCTGGTGCAAGCATCTCGGAGTTGGAACATTCGCTTTGATGAGATGATCAAAGCGTTTGGGTTTACACAAACTTATGGAGAAGCCTGCGTTTACAAGAAAGTGAGTGGGAGCTCTGTAGCATTTTTCATATTATATGTAGATGACATACTTTTGATGGGAAATGATATAGAACTCTTGGACAGCATCAAGGCCTACTTGAATAAAAGTTTTTCAATGAAGGACCTTGGAGAAGCTTCTTACATATTAGGCATCAAAATCTATAGAGATAGATCAAGACGCCTCATAGGTCTTTCACAAAGCACATACCTTGATAAGATATTGAAGAAGTTCAATATGGATCAATCCAAGAAGGGGTTCTTGCCTGTGTTACAAGGTGTGAAATTGAGCTCAGCTCAATGTCCGACCACGGCAGAAGATATAGAAGAGATGAGCGTCATCCCCTATGCCTCAGCCATAGGTTCTATTATGTATGCCATGCTGTGTACCAGACCTGATGTTAACCTTGCCGTCAGTTTGGTAGGAAGGTACCAAAGTAATCCCGGCAAGGAAACACTGGACAGTGGTCAAGAATATCCTAAAGTACCTGAAAAGGACTAAGGAAATGTTTCTCGTTTATGGAGGTGACGAAGAGCTCGTCGTAAAGGGTTACATCGACGCTAGCTTCGACACAGATCTGGATGACTCTAAGTCACAAACCGGATACGTGTATATTTTGAATGGTGGGGCAGTAAGCTGGTGCAGTTGCAAGCAAAGCGTCGTGGCGGGATCTACATGTGAAGCGGAGTACATGGCAGCCTCGGAGGCAGCACATGAAGCAATATGGGTGAAGGAGTTCATCACCGACCTAGGAGTCATACCCAATGCGTCGGGGCCGATCAAGCTCTTCTGTGACAACACTGGAGCTATTGCACTTGCCAAGGAGCCCAGGTTTCACAAGAAGACAAGGCACATCAAGCGTCGCTTCAACTCCATTCATGAAAATGTTCAAGATGGAGACATAGAGATTTGTAAAGTACATACGGACCTGAATGTAGCAGATCCGTTGACTAAACCTCTCCCTAGAGCAAAACATGATCAACACCAGAATTCCATGGGTGTTCGATTCATCACAATGTAACTAGATTATTGACTCTAGTGCAAGTGGGAGACTGTTGGAAATATGCCCTAGAGGCAATAATAAAAGCATTATTATTATATTTCCTTGTTCATGATAATTGTCTTTATTCATGCTATAATTGTGTTATCCGGAAATCGTAATACATGTGTGAATAACAGACATCAACATGTCCCTAGTGAGCCTGTAGTTGACTAGCTCGTTGATCAATAGATAGTCATGGTTTCCTGACTATGGACACTGGATGTCATTGATAACGAGATCACATCATTAGGAGAATGATGTGATGGACAAGACCCAATCCTAAACATAGCACAAGATCGTATAGTTCATTTGCTAGAGTTTTCCAATGTCAAGTATCTTTTCCTTAGACCATGAGATCGTGTAACTCCCGGATACCGTAGGAGTGCTTTGGGTATGCCAAACGTCACAACGTAACTGGGTGACTATAAAGGTAGACTACGGGTATCTCCGAAAGTGTCTGTTGGGTTACATGGATCAAGACTGGGATTTGTCACTCCGTATGACGGAGAGGTATCACTGGGCCCACTCGGTAATGCATCATCATAATGAGCTCAGAGTGACCAAGTGTCTGGTCACGGGATCATGCATTACGGTACGAGTAAAGTGACTTGCCGGTAACGAGATTGAACGAGGTATTGGGATACCGACGATCGAATCTCGGGCAAGTAACATATCGATAGACAAAGGGAATAGCGTACGGGGTTGATAGAATCCTCGACATCGTGGTTCATCCGATGAGATCATCGTGGAGCATGTGGGAGCAAACATGGGTATCCAGATCCCGCTGTTGGTTATTGACCGGAGAGTCGTCTCGGTCATGTCTGCTTGTCTCCCGAACCCATAGGGTCTACACACTTAAGGTTCAGTTACGCTAGGGTTGTAGGGATATGTATATGCAGTAACCCGAATGTTGTTTGGAGTCCCGGATGAGATCCCGGACGTCACGAGGAGTTCCGGAATGGTCCGGAGGTAAAGATTTATATATGGGAAGTCCTGTTTCGGGCATCGGGACAAGTTTCGGGTTTATCGGTATTGTACCGGGACCACCGGAAGGGTCCCGGGGGTCCACCGGGTGGGTCCACCTGTCCCGGGGGGCCACATGGGCTGTAGGGGGTGCGCCTTGGCCTAATGGGCCAAGGGCACCAGCCCCACATAGGCCCATGCGCCTAGGGTTTTGAAGGGGGAAGAGTCCTAGGAGGGGAAGGCACCTCCTAGGTGCCTTGGGGGGGAGGGAAACCCCCCTTGGCCGCCGCACCCCCTAGGAGATTGGATCTCCTAGGGCCGGCCACCCCCACTTGGCACCCCTATATATAGTGGGGGAGAGGAGGGACTTCATACCTGAACGCCCTGGCCTTTGGTTGCCTAATTCTCCCTCCCCAACACCTCCTCCACCTCCATAGTGCTTAGCGAAGCTCTGCCGGAGTACTGCAGCTCCATCAACACCACGCCGTCGTGCTGCTGCTGGTGCCATATCCCTCAACCTCTCCTCCCTCCCTTGCTGGATCAAGAAGGAGGAGACGTGGCTGTTCCGTACGTGTGTTGAACGCGGAGGTGCCGTCCGTTCGGCGCTGGTCATCGGTGATTTGGATCACGTCGAGTACGACTACATCATCACCGTTCTTTTGAACGCTTCCGCTCGCGATCTACAAAGGTATGTAGATGCATCTAATCACTCGTTGCTAGATGAACTCCTAGATGATCTTGGTGAAACGAGTAGGAAATTTTTTGTTTTCTGCAACGTTCCCCAACAGAGCGTGCCCGGCGCGCGCGCGCGCCACCGCGCCACGCCACCAGGTCGCCTGCCTGCCAGCCCTGCCAGCGCGACGCCGCGTTGCTTATTCTCGGTGCCGCCCCGATCCCCTGGCCTCACCCCCCTCTCTCCCGTGCTTCTCCCCCTGCTCTCTCTCTCTCACCCGAAGCACTGCCGCCGCCGCAGCTCACCACCGACGCGCTCCCCGCCGTCCCCTCGCCCCTCCGTAGAGTCCCCGAGCTCCGCCGCGACCCCCTCTCCCTCCTCACCGAGCAAGCAACCCGGACGAGCTTCGCTTCATCGCAATCGCCGTCGTCTTCAAGCTCCGGCCGACGAGATCGCCGTCGTCGCTCCGGCTGCCCCAAGCCTTCCCCGAGCTCGCCGACGACGCCGTTGGATCCGCGGTGAGCTCCGCCACCGTTCCCCTCTCTTCTCCCCTCGTTTCCGCGCCGTAGCACCGTTCCCCACCACGGCCGAAGCCTCTCGCCGCCGTCCATGTCACCGTCGCCGTCTCGGCCCGCCTCTGCCCAAACCGAGCATCCCATCGCGCTCCCAGTGCCGCGAGGGTGCCGCCGAGCCCCTCAGGTGGCCTCCCCGTGCCCCGCAGCCCGATCCCGCTCGCGCCCGAACTCCGGCCGCCGCCCAAGTGGTCGCCGCCGTCGATCTAGGCCATCTCCGGCGAAACGGAGGGCACCAGTGGGTGCGCGCGAGCCCCAGCTTCCCGCGCGTGCCTTCCGCTGCTCGATTGGGCGCCGGAGTGGAAATCCCGCGCCCTCCGCCGCGTTTGCTGCCGCCGGCGGCTAAACGCCGTCGTATTAGCCCCGGTTGACCAGGGGGTTTGACCTCCCCTGGCTCAATGACAAGTGGGGCCCGTCCCTGCTAATTCGGGTTTAGGATTAGTTTAAATCTAATCAACCTCTGTTAATTAACCCTGACACTGACAGTGGGCCCCAGCGCCACTAACTTTTAATTAGGATTAAATTAACCCCTGTTTAACCTCAGTGTCACTGACGTGTGGACCCCACACGTCAGGTTTGACCCCATCAGCCGCAGTTGACTGCTGACATCATGCTTACTCAATGCTGACGCAATATATGATTTTTGGGATTAAATTAAATCAGGAAATTCCAGAAATTGTTTTAAACTTCAAAAATTCATAACAATTCAACCGTAGCTCAGATTAAAATAAATTATATATGAAAAATTATCAGAAAAATGCAATCTTTCCATCTGTACTAGTTTCATGCATGACAAACCAACTTATACATGCTGAATATGAGAAAAACACATTATGTCATATATAGGAGCTTGATTTGGAGATGCATTTGAACCTTTGGTTCACATGGACTTCAAACCAAATGATTACCAGTTGCATTAGCTCAAACAGCATCACATCTACATGCCATGTTCATGCATCATATTGTTGCATATGATTGTGTTTGATTGCCGACACTGTCCCTTCTCGATAGGTCCTGCTCCGGAGTCTGTTCCAGAGTGCCTATCTATGAAGCAGTGCCTTCCTTGCTGATCTACCAGGCAAGCAAACCCCCTTGTTCATTTTGATAAAACCCTACTCTCTCGCTCCTGCTCTCAGTTATTGCATTAGGACAACAGCGATTCATCTGCTACTTTGTGCTGCGGTAGTTGAACCCATTCCTCTGCATGACCTGTCATTGCCACAGTAAATAGTTGAAACCCACTAGCATGTGTAGGAGTTGATTGAAGCCACTGATGTGTTTCTACCATGCTATGCCTACTATTTCTTAGAGTTGTGTCAGGTCTGGTTCATTGGGAATGAATTGGAGTGTTACGATATGTTCTGATGCTGAGAGTGAAGTGTGTGAACACGATTTGGTAAAGGTAGCGATGGGAGGCCATGTAGGAGTACATGGTGGGTTGTCTCACTGGAACCGTCCTTAAGCACTGAGTTCTATGTATGTTGTCCAATGACTCGATACTACCACACATTGGAATGCTTAAGTGCCCCTCTCGGCTTATTAACCAACTTGATCTCTGTCCAGGAGTCGCAACTAGTTTCTGGTGTTTGTAGGTAGTGCTATTTTTCTACCAAGTGGCACCCGGCAGGGTGGGCTTGGGACAGACTAGGCACACGTGGCCTGGTGTACCGAGTGGCACCCGGATGGTGGGCTCGGGAACCTTGCACACATCGTTTGGGGCCGTGAGCGACACCCCGGCCGGATCTCCTTGCGGATGGAACCCGAATAGGCGATAAACCTGGATTAGAGTCTTGTGTGGTTAGTCAGGTCGTGGCCGACACCCTCGCCAGGCTTCCGCTTGAAGGTTGCCGAGATACATGACGTGTACATGGCGGTAAGTGGCGAGAGCATGTGTGAAGAAGTACACCCCTGCAGGGTTAACATGATCTATTCGAATAGCCGGGTCCGCGGTTATGGACTTCTTGGATGCTTACATGGTACATAGACAACTTGAAGTGGATACTCTAAAATGCTCAAGACAAGTGTGAGTGCTATGGATGGCCTTCTCGTAGGGAGACGGGGATGAATCCATAGTAGTGTATTGTGTGGTGATTAGTGGACTCGTGTACGTTGTCTCACCTCAAGAGTTTCTGGTAGTTGTAGAACAGGATAGCCACAGAGCCAAAGCTGGCTTGCTGCAACTAAACCCCACAGTACCCTCTTGATACAAATGCATGTATGCTAGGATCTGATGTAAGTCTTGCTGAGTACCTGTGTACTCATGTTGCTTTATTTATGTTTTTGCAGCGGAGACTCGGTCTTACTAGTGTTCTCATGGACTTCGAGTAGTAGCTAGTACCTCAGCTACGATCTTGATCGGATGTTGTAGATAGTCAGGCTCTTCAGCCTTTTTCATTTGTAGATGTCTGTACCCAGACATGTAATGCTTCCGCTTGTTGCTTGTATGCTCTGTATGATGGGTTTTGTGACCCCTGTTTGCAATAAATGCTATGATGGCTCTTCTGAGCCTTTATCTATATGATTGTTGAGTTATGCTGTGATGCCATGTTGTACATCACATACTTGCATGTTATGCGTACGTGTAATGTGTATTGCTATGTGTGGGATCTGACTATCTAGTTGTTTATTCTTAGTAGCCTCTCTTACCGGGAAATGTCTCCTAGTGCTTCCACTGAGCCCTGGTAGCTTGCTACTGCTCCGGAACACTTAGGCAGACCGGCATGTGTCCTTCTTCGATCCTGTGTCTGTCCCTTCGGGGAAATGTCACGCGATGAATACCGGAGTCCTGCTAGCCCGCTACAGCCCGGTTCACCGGAGTCCTGTTAGCCCAGTGCTACAGCCTGGATTCACTCGTTGATGACCGACACGTTCGATGCTGGGTCATGGATGCCTGTCCCTGTAAGTTAGTGCCACTTTGGGTTTACGACTAGCCATGTCAGCCCGGGCTCTTTATCATATGGATGCTAGCGACACCATCATATACGTGTGCCAAAATGCGCAAACGGTCCCGGGCAAAGGTAAGGCGACACCCGTGGGGATACCGTGCGTGAGGCCGCAAAGTGATATGAGGTGTTACATGCTAGATCGATGTGGCATTGAGTCGGGGTCCTGACAGCGCTGGTATCAGAGCCTGACTGCCTGTAGGATTACCAAGCCAAACTGGTCGAAGTTGAGTCTAGAAAATCTTTAGTTATGTAAGGGAATTGATTGTGGGTTGGAACGTAAGGCTCTTTTTACTCCTTTACCTCATGGCCTTCTGATCTGAGTCATCCTATCTTTCCTACGGGGTTAAGGAACTAGGCTTTCTCTTTCGTCTATCAGGATCAGGTGTTACTACTCCGTAGTCCCTTAGGATTGGTTGATCAGAGTCATACCCCAGTTTTCGAGTACTTCCGGTGTAGTCTGTTTAGTACTATCTCAGAACTTTGAGTGATGATGATGAGTATGTTACCACCCCATTTTTAGTAGGATGTCTCATTCTGAGCATTTTACTGCCGTTATGCTGCCGGAATTTTCCTAGGAGTTCGAGAGATACTAATTCCTTGTCCTACATTCTACAGTCTATAGTTAATGTTGATTTCATCCCTGGGTTTCGTTTCTCAGGATGTCATCAAGTTCTATTGTTCGTGGCCAGAACCATGGAGATGCTAGGGATGAGGATCCTCCCGACCAGCCTTCGTTGGCAGAGTTCATGTTAGAAATGGAGAGGAACAAGCGTGAGTCTAACCGTTTGTTGGCACGTATCGAGGAGAACACCGCACATCAGTTCAAAGGGTCTGCTACCATTCATGATTTCATTCGCTTGCACCCACCTACCTTTCATCATTCCATCGAGCCACTCGATGCAGATGACTGGCTTCGTAGCATCACTCATAAGCTGCATTCCGCGAGCGTAGCTGAAGATGACAAGGTCACTTATGCCACATACCACCTGGAAGGTCCTGCTAGTCTTTGGTGGCAGAACTATGAGGCTATGCTTCCAGCTGGCCAGATTCCTACCTGGAGAGATTTCACTGAGGCTTTTCGCGAGCATCTCATTCCTGAAGCCCTCATTGATCGCAAGAGAGAAGAGTTCTGTAGTCTCACCCAGAATAAGATGGCTGTTGATGCTTACAGCAGAGAGTTCGAGAACCTCACCCGTTATGCCACAGAAGAAGTGTCCACGGACGCCAAGAAGCAGGCTAGGTTCCGGAAGGGTCTCAACCCCAAGTTGCGTCGTGATCTCCACCTGCATCATTGCGATACATTCCAAGCCCTTGTGAACAAGGCCATTAATGCAGAGACAGCTCAACTCACTTACGAGGAGTCTCGTAAGCACACCCGTGATTTGGGATCCTCCTCCGGTTCTAGTTCTCAGAAGCGCCGGATTTGGGTTCCAAACTCCGCTCTTCCTTCCGGATATACACCGAGGCCATCCTATGTGGTGCCTTCCCCAGCTCAGTCGTATGTTTCACCCAGGCCTACTGGTAGACCGTTTGTCAGTGCGGGTCCCCGTCCAACCTCAGGGACTTGCTTCACATGCGGGAAGCCAGGACACTATGCACGTGACTGTTCTCAAACTAGTTATGCTCCACCCAAGGCCGAGAAGACTGTTGGCTGTGTTAAGCCATCACGCAAGATGATCAGTGTTAAGTCAGCCCCCACTGAACGTGGACGTCTGCATCACGTCTCAGCCAAAGACGCTCATGATGATCCGGATGTCGTTCTTGATACACTCCTTGTCAATTGTCACCCAGCATCAGTTCTATTCGATACTGGGGCATCTCACTCCTTCATTTCTGAAGGCTATGCTCGTTTGCACGACATGTCATTTTGTGATATGCCAACTCCGCTTGAAATCCAAACCCCAGGGTCTAGATGGCAGACCACCAGAATCAGCCATGGTAATGAAATCCTTGTTGATAGACTTGTATTCCTTGCATCACTTGTAGCCCTCAAGTCCTCAGATATTAACATCATCTTGGGTATGGACTGGATGACAGCTCATCATGCCAAGATTGATTGTTACACCAGATCTGTTCAACTTACACACCCATCTGGCAAGATAGTCACCGTCTCCACTAGAGTTGCAAAGCGTCAGCTCTATTCTCTTAATGCCAGCCCTCTTCCAGACCTTGAAGATATCCCGGTAGTCCGTGACTTTCCGGATGTCTTTCCAGAGGAACTGCCAGGTGTTCCACCTGACAGAGATGTAGAGTTCGTCATAGATCTTATCCCAGGAACAACTCCAATCTCTAGGAGACCTTACAAGATGGCACCCCTAGAACTAGCCGAGCTTAAGAAACAACTCGAGAGTCCTTGCAAAAGGGTTTCATCCGTCCTAGTTCTTCTCCCTGGGCTTGCCCCGTCCTCTTTGTCAAGAAGAAAGACGGTACGGACCGGATGGTTGTAGATTATCGTCCCGTTAATTTGGTCACGATAAAGAACAAATATCCGCTTCCCAGGATCAACGATCTGTATGATCAGCTCGCTGGATCCTCAGTCTTCTCCAAGATGGATTTAAGGTTAGGATACCACCAAATTAAGATCAGAAACGAGGACATTCCCAAGACAGCCTTTGTTATTCGTTATGGTCAGTACGAGTACACCGTCATGTCCTTTGGTCTAACCAACGCCCCAGCCACATTCTCCCGCTTGATGAACTCGATCTTCATGGAGTACTTAGATAAGTTCGTCGTGGTTTACCTCGATGATATTCTTATCTACTCGAAGAACGAGGAAGAGCATGCCGAACATCTTAGACTTGTGTTAGAAAAACTCAGAGAGCACCGCCTTTATGCCAAGTTCTCCAAGTGTGAATTTTGGTTGCCAGAAGTGACCTACCTAGGCCACGTAATCTCTGGTAAGGGCATTGCTGTCAATCCCGAGAGAGTTCAGGCTGTTCTCGATTGGACTCCACCTGAGACCGTTAAACAAGTTAGGAGTTTCCTTGGTCTAGCCAGCTATTGTCGCCGCTTTGTTGAAAACTTCTCCAAAGTAGCCAAACCCCTCACGGAACTTCTCAAGAAAGATAAAAAGTTTGAGTGGTCCCCACAGTGTGAACACAGTTTTCAGGAACTGAAAAGACGCCTGACTTCTGCTCCCATACTTGTGCCACCGGATTTCACTAAAGACTTTATTATCTAATGCGACGCCTCACGACAGGGACTAGGTTGCATTCTTATGCAGGATCGTCATGTGATTGCCTATGCATCTCGACAGTTGCATCCACATGAGGAGAATTATCCTACACATGATCTAGAGCTTGCAGCCGTAGTCTATGCACTTAAGACCTGGCGACATTACCTCCTTGGTAAACGTTGCGAGATCTACACCGATCACCAGAGTCTCAAGTATATCTTCACCCAACCGGATCTGAACCTTAGGCAAAGACGTTGGTTGGAGTTAATCACGGATTATGATCTAGGGATTACCTACACCCCAGGCAAAGCCAATGTCATGGCTGATGCGCTAAGCCGTAAATCCTATTGCAACAATCTCATGTTGCAGCAAGGCCAACCACTTCTCCATGAGGAATTCTGTAAGCTTAACCTTCACATTGCTCCTCACGGATTCCTCTCTACCTTAGTGGCGAAACCTACCCTTGAGGATCAGATCATCTCTGACTAGAAGTTTGATAGGGGTGTTATCCGCATTAAGAGAAACATTAAGAAGGGATTTGGTGGATGTTTCTCTATGGATGATCGAGGTGTTGTTTTCTTTGAGAATCGCTTGGTGGTTCCCAAGAATCAACATCTTCGACAATTGATTCTTAAGGAGGCGCATGAATCTCCTCTCACGATTCATCCCGGTAGTACTAAGATGTATCAGGACCTATGCCAGAGGTTCTGGTGGACTAGGATGAAGAGAGAAATCGCTGAGTTCATTGCTAAATGTGACGTATGTCGTCGCGTTAAGGCAGAGCATCAAAGACCTGCTGGCACCCTTCAGCCTTTAGCTATTCTTGAATGGAAATGGGATAAAGTTGGTATGGACTTCATCACCGGCTTTCCCAGGACCAAGAAAGGGAATAACGCTATCTTCGTAGTCGTTGATCGTCTTTCCAAAGTGGCTCACTTCCTTCCTGTTCGAGAGAGTATCACTGCTAGTCAGCTTGCTGACTTATACATTTCTCGAATAGTGTCACTTCATGGTGTTCCACTAGAGATCAATTCAGACCGTGGCAGTCTTTTCACTTCTCATTTCTGGGAGAGTTTCCAAACTGCCATGGGAACCCATCTTTCCTTCAGTACCGCTTTCCACCCTCAGTCGAGTGGTCAGGTGGAATGGGTCAATCAAATTCTCGAAGACATGCTCAGAGCTTGCGTTATCTCATTCGGTATGGATTGGGAGAAATGTCTTCCTTTCGCCGAGTTTGCCTATAACAATAGCTACCAATCCAGCCTCAAGAAAGCTCCTTTTGAGGTTCTCTATGGACGAAGATGTCGAACACCTTTGAACTGGTCAGAAACTGGTGAAAGACAATTCTTTGGATCGGACATGATCCAGAAGGCAGAAGAGCAAGTTCGCATCATTCGTGAGAATTTGAAAACAGCCCAATCTCGTCAAAAGAGGCAGTATGATCGTCATCATAAGGATATGACTTATGAAGTTGGAGAAAAGGCTTTCCTTCGGGTTACTCCTTTGAAGGGTACCCATCGTTTCGGTATCAAGGGCAAGTTGGCTCCTCGTTACATTGGTCCTTTTCGCATTCTCGCTAAACGAGGAGAGGTTGCCTACCAGTTGGAACTACCCCCATATCTTTCTCGAGTTCATGATGTCTTCCACGTCTCTCAACTCAGGCGTTGCTTCTCGGATCCCATCCGCGGAGTGGACCACGAAACGCTTGATCTCCAAGATAACCTCACATACCGAGAGTACCCGGTTCGCATTCTTGATCAAGCAGAGCGTGTCACTCGACGTCAGAACATCAAGTTTCTCAAAGTTCAGTGGTCTCATCATTCCGAGAGAGAAGCTACTTGGGAGCGAGAAGATCGGCTTCGACTGGAGTACCCCGCTTTCTTTCCATCAACCCTTGAATCTCGGGACGAGATTTTTTCAAGTGGGGGCGAGTTGTCACATCCCTAGTCTGGTATGACCTAGACTAGCTAGCCATTTGTGCATCATATTTAAATTTCATTTAAATTTGAAATGAGGATTGGTGGAACCCTCAGAATCATTTTTGAAAATGACCTAAATAAAAATTTCTCCAAAAGGGTCCAAGAAAATGCTCATGTTGCCCTCTGAAAATATTGGACAGAGATAAAAATCAAACCAATATTTTTAGGAGCTCATGGATATTTAATTTTGGCCATTTGGATTAATCCGATAATTATTTGCTTTGGATATATATTGTTATATATATGAAATATGGTCCAAAAATTATGCCATTTATAAAGGAGCTCTGGAATAATATAGTTAGCCCCTGCAAAAATTGGCATAAGTAAATAAATTGATTTAGTATTATTACTAAATCAAAACAAATGTCAGAAAAATTAGAAAACAAAAAAATAAAAGAAGGAGAAGCTTACCTGGGGCTCCCCCATGTGCAGCCCAGCAGCAGCAGGCCGGCCCAGCCAGCAGGCGGCCCAGCCCGCCTCCTCCTCTGTCGTCTTCGTCCTCGACAGAGGGAGGGGAGCGTGCCCGGCGCGCGCGCGCGCCACTGCGCCACGCCACCAGCTCGCCTGCCTGCCTGCCCTGCCAGCGCGACGCCGCGTTGCTTCTTCTCGGTGCCGCCCCGATCCCCTGGCCTCACCCCCCTCTCTCCCGTGCTTCTCCCCCTGCTCTCTCTCTCTCTCACCCGAAGCACTGCCGCCGCCGCAGCTCACCACCGACGCGCTCCCCGCCGTCCCCTCGCCCCTCCGTAGAGCCCCCGAGCTCCGCCGCGACCCCCTCTCCCTCCTCACCGAGCAAGCAACCCGGACGAGCTTCGCTTCATCGCAATCGCCGTCGTCTTCAAGCTCCGGCCGACGAGATCGCCGTCGTCGCTCCGGCTGCCCCAAGCCTTCCCCGAGCTCGCCGTCGACGCCGTTGGATCCGCGGTGAGCTCCGCCACCGTTCCCCTCTCTTCTCCCCCTCGTTTCCGCGCCGTAGCACCGTTCCCCACCGCGGCCGAAGCCTCTCGCCGCCGTCCATGTCACCGTCGCCGTCTCGGCCCGCCTCTGCCCAAACCGAGCATCCCATCGCGCTCCCAGTGCCGCGAGGGTGCCGCCGAGCCCCTCAGGTGGCCTCCCCGTGCCCCGCAGCCCGATCCCGCTCGCGCCCGAACTCCGGCCGCCGCCCAAGTGGTCGCCGCCGTCGATCTAGGCCATCTCCGGCGAAACGGAGGGCACCAGTGGGTGCGCGCGAGCCCCAGCTTCCCGCGCATGCCTTCCGCTGCTCGATTGGGCGCCGGAGTGGAAATCCCGCGCCCTCCGCCGCGTTTGCTGCCGCCGGCCGCTAAACGCCGGTGTATGAGCCCCGGTTGACCAGGGGGTTTGACCTCCCCTGGCTCAATGACAAGTGGGGCCCGTCCCTGCTAATTCGGGTTTAGGATTAGTTTAAATCTAATCAACCTCTGTTAATTAACCCTGACACTGACAGTGGGCCCCAGCGCCACTAACTTTTAATTAGGATTAAATTAACCCCTGTTTAACCTCAGTGTCACTGACGTGTGGACCCCACACGTCAGGTTTGACCCCATCAGCCGCAGTTGACTGCTGACATCATGCTTACTCAATGCTGACGCAATATATGATTTCTGGGATTAAATTAAATCAGGAAATTCCAGAAATTGTTTTAAACTTCAAAAATTCATAACAATTCAACCGTAGCTCAGATTAAAATAAATTATATATGAAAAATTATCAGAAAAATGCAATCTTTCCATCTGTACTAGTTTCATGCATGAAAAACCAACTTATACATGCTGAATATGAGAAAAACACATTATGTCATATATAGGAGCTTGATTTGGAGATGCATTTGAACCTTTGGTTCACATGGACTTCAAACCAAATGATTACCAGTTGCATTAGCTCAAACAGCATCACATCTACATGCCATGTTCATGCATCATATTGTTGCATATGATTGTGTTTGATTGCCGACACTGTCCCTTCTCGATAGGTCCTGCTCCGGAGTCTGTTCCAGAGTGCCTATCTATGAAGCAGTGCCTTCCTTGCTGATCTACCAGGCAAGCAAACCCCCTTGTTCATTTCGATAAAACCTTACTCTCTCGCTCCTGCTCTCAGTTATTGCATTAGGACAACAGCGATTCATCTGCTACTTTGTGCTGCGGTAGTTGAACCCATTCCTCTGCATGACCTGTCATTGCCACAGTAAATAGTTGAAACCCACTAGCATGTGTAGGAGTTGATTGAAGCCACTGATGTGTTTCTACCATGCTATGCCTACTATTTCTTAGAGTTGTGTCAGGTCTGGTTCATTGGGAATGAATTGGAGTGTTACGATATGTTCTGATGCTGAGAGTGAAGTGTGTGAACACGATTTGGTAAAGGTAGCGATGGGAGGCCATGTAGGAGTACATGGTGGGTTGTCTCACTGGAACCGTCCTTAAGCACTGAGTTCTATGTATGTTGTCCAATGACTCGATACTACCACACATTGGAATGCTTAAGTGCCCCTCTCGGCTTATTAACCAACTTGATCTCTGTCCAGGAGTCGCAACTAGTTTCTGGTGTTTGTAGGTAGTGCTATTTTTCTACCAAGTGGCACCCGGCAGGGTGGGCTTGGGACAGACTAGGCACACGTGGCCTGGTGTACCGAGTGGCACCCGGATGGTGGGCTCGGGAACC
>NC_041393.1:262028387-262135185 GCF_002162155.2 Triticum dicoccoides
GAGATACATGACGTGTACATGGCGGTAAGTGGCGAGAGCGTGTGTGAAGAAGTACACCCCTGCAGGGTTAACATGATCTATTCGAATAGCCGGGTCCGCGGTTATGGACTTCTTGGATGCTTACATGGTACATAGACAACTTGAAGTGGATACTCTAAAATGCTCAAGACAAGTGTGAGTGCTATGGATGGCCTTCTCGTAGGGAGACGGGGATGAATCCATAGTAGTGTATTGTGTGGTGATTAGTGGACTCGTGTACGTTGTCTCACCTCAAGAGTTTCTGGTAGTTGTAGAACAGGATAGCCACAGAGCCAAAGCTGGCTTGCTGCAACTAAACCCCACAGTACCCTCTTGATACAAATGCATGTATGCTAGGATCTGATGTAAGTCTTGCTGAGTACCTTTGTACTCATGTTGCTTTATTTATGTTTTTGCAGCGGAGACTCGGTCTTACTAGTGTTCTCGTGGACTTCGAGTAGTAGCTAGTACCTCAGCTACGATCTTGATCGGATGTTGTAGATAGTCAGGCTCTTCAGCCTTTTTCATTTGTAGATGTCTGTACCCAGACATGTAATGCTTCCGCTTGTTGCTTGTATGCTCTGTATGATGGGTTTTGTGACCCCTGTTTGCAATAAATGCTATGATGGCTCTTCTGAGCCTTTATCTATATGATTGTTGAGTTATGCTGTGATGCCATGTTGTACATCACATACTTGCATGTTATGCGTACGTGTAATGTGTATTGCTATGTGTGGGATCTGACTATCTAGTTGTTTATTCTTAGTAGCCTCTCTTACCGGGAAATGTCTCCTAGTGCTTCCACTGAGCCCTGGTAGCTTGCTACTGCTCCGGAACACTTAGGCAGACCGGCATGTGTCCTTCTTCGATCCTGTGTCTGTCCCTTCGGGGAAATGTCACGCGATGAATACCGGAGTCCTGCTAGCCCGCTACAGCCCGGTTCACCGGAGTCCTGTTAGCCCAGTGCTACAGCCTGGATTCACTCGTTGATGACCGACACGTTCGATGCTGGGTCATGGATGCCTGTCCCTGTAAGTTAGTGCCACTTTGGGTTTACGACTAGCCATGTCAGCCCGGGCTCTTTATCATATGGATGCTAGCGACACCATCATATACGTGTGCCAAAATGCGCAAACGGTCCCGGGCAAAGGTAAGGCGACACCCGTGGGGATACCGTGCGTGAGGCCGCAAAGTGATATGAGGTGTTACATGCTAGATCGATGTGGCATTGAGTCGGGGTCCTGACACCGGAGCCACAAGATGAGCCTCCACGACAGTCTGTTTATTCTTGGGATCCAGAGGTGGTTGCCAGCTAGTGGCAGTCAGAGTCTTCTGCATCGCAGTATGACCCCAGCTCCACCTACGGGTATCCGCCAGGCTATCCTTGGCAATAGACCAACTTAGGCCAAAATCCTAAGCTTGGGGGAGTACATATTTCCCACCGACATTACATTCATGTTCACACACACTCATTGCTAAATGTCGGTGCTCATACTCTTTCACTATAATATCCATGATAGTTTATTTTCTTTTTCTTGCTTTCTTATTGTGCGTTTAATAAACCTTAAGAAAAAAACCAAAAAATTGTTAGTAGTAGTTTATTTCCTTGCTGTAGTAATTAAAAAGAAAACCCAAAAATATTTCCCGTTCTTCTTTTGCTTGTTGGGAGCTTTCCCGTGTAAATAGTTTTTATTTCTTTTCTTTTCTTTGGGGGTCAGTAGGAGAAGACCATGATTAAATTGTTGAAGTGGCTCTTATATGCATCATTGTTGATTTAACCAAGAGCCCATATTGCCTTGTCTTCTCCTGTTTATTGAATGCTCGTAGATTCCAGCTTAGTCCAATGCACGTGCACTCTTATTATTATCCACATCATTCGGTCGTGCAAGTGAAAGGCAATCATGATGATATATGATGGACTGACTGAGATGGGAAAAGCTGGTATGAACTCGACCTCTCTTGATTTTGTAAATATGATGAGTTCATCGTTCTTGATTCAACTTATTATGAATAAACATGTTTGCAATGACAATTAGAGATCATAGTTGCTCGTGCCATGCTTGATTAGCTATGAGTTATAATGGTTTACCTTGCGTGCTAACATGCTATGAAAATGGTTGTGATGTGGTATGATGGGGTGGTATCCTCCTTTGAATGATTTGAGTGACTTGACTTGGCACATGTTCACGCATGTAGTTGAAACAAATCAACATAGCCTTCACGATATTTATGTTCATGGTGGATTATATCCTACTCATGCTTGTATTCAATGTTTATTAATTTTAATGCATGTTCATGACTGTTGTCGCTCTCTAGTTGGTCGCTTCCCAGTCTTTTGCTAGCCTTCACTTGTACTAAGCGGGAATACTGCTTGTGCATCCAATCCCTTAAACCCCAAAGTTATTCCATATGAGTCCACTATACCTTCCTATATGCAGTATCTACCTGCCGTTCCAAGTAAATTTGTATGTGACAAACTCTAAACCTTCAAATAAACATTCTATTTTGCATGCTCGAATAGCTCATATATCAACTAGGGCTGCCCTTATCTTTCGTGTTAGGCGGGTTATTCTCAAGAGGAGTGGACTCCGCTCCTCATTCACGAGAAAATGGCTGGTCACCGGGATGCCCAGTCCCATGCTTTATGCAAACTAAATCAAAATAATTGTAAACAAAACTGCCCCTGGGACCCGTTGAATGTTGGAGGCACTCATTGTTTCGAGAAAGCCATGGATTGATGCTTGTGGAGGAGGGGGAGTATAAACTTTACCATTCTGTTTGGAACCGCCTATAATTTGTTTAGCATGGAAGATATCATCATCTCTTAGTTGTTATGTTGACAATGAAAGTATGCCGCTCAAAATATTATTTATCTCTATTTCAAATCCAAGCTCTGGCACCTCTACAAATCCCTGCTTCCCTCTGCGAAGGGCCTATCTATTTACTTTTATGTTGAGTCATCACCCTCTTATTAAAAGCACTAGCTGGAGAGCACAACTGTCGTTTGCATTCATTACTATTAATTTATATCGGGTATGACTATGATTGGATCTCTTTTACCATGAATTACAATGTTTAGTCAGTCCTTGATCTTTGAAGGTGCTCTGCATTTATGTTTTGCGGTCTCAGAAAGGGCTAGCGAGATACATCTTGTTATATCATATTATGATTATTTTGAGAAAGTGTTGTCATCCGAGATTTATTATTATGGCTTGCTAGCTAATTATGTTATTGATATGAGTAAACATGAGACCTGAGAATTATTGCTAATGTGGTTAGTTATAATCTTTGCTGAAAACCTGAATGCTGGCTTGACATAGGTACAACAACAAGAGCAAACAGACTTTGTAAAAGCTTTTCTTTTTCTCTTTCAGTTTGTCAACTGAATTGCTTGAGGACAAGCAAGGGTTTAAGCTTGGGGGAGTTGATACGTCTCCATCATATCTACTTTCCCAAACACTTTTGCCCTTGTTTTGGACTCTAACTTGTATGATTTGAGTGGAACTAACCCGGACTGACGCTGTTTTCAGCAGAATTGCCATGATGTTGTTTTATGTGCAGAAAATAAAAGTTCTCGGAATGATCTGAAACTCCACGGAATATCTTAGAATAAATAATAAAAAATCCTTGCCAAAGATGAAGACCAGGGGGCCCACACCCTGTCCATGAGGGTGGGGGGCGCCCCCCCCCCTCCTGGGCGCGCCCCCAACCCCGTGGGCCCCCTGGAGACCCTCCGACGCCAACTCCAACTCCATATATTGGCTTTCGGGGAGAAAAAAAATCAGAGAGAAGAAATCATCGCGTTTTACGATATGGAGCCGCCGCCAAGCCCTAATCTCTCTCGGGAGGGATGATCTGGAGTCCGTTCGGGGCTCCGAAGAGGGCGATTCGTCGCCGTCGTCATCATCAACCATCCTCCATCGCCAATTTCATGATGCTCACCACCGTGCGTGAGTAATTCCGTCGTAGGCTTGCTGGACGGTGATGGGTTGGATGAGATTTATCATGTAATCGAGTTAGTTTTGTTAGGGTTTGATCCCTAGTATCCACTATGTTCTGAGATTGATGTTGCTATGACTTTGCTATGCTTAATGCTTGTCACTAGGGCCCGAGTGCCATGATTTCAAATATGAACCTATTATGTTTTCATGAATATATGTGAGTTCTTGATCCTATCTTGCAAGTCTATAGTCACCTACTATGTGTTATGATCCGGAAACCCCGAAGTGACAATAATCGGAACCACTCCCGGTGATGACCATAGTTTGAGGAGTTCATATATTCACTATGTGCTAATGCTTTGTTCCGGTTCTCTATTAAAAGGAGGCCTTAATATCCCTTAGTTTCCAATAGGACCCCGCTGCCACGGGAGGGTAGGACGAAAGATGTCATGCAAGTTCTTTTCCATAAGCACGTATGACTATATTCGGAATACATGCCTACATTACATTGATGAATTGGAGCTAGTTCTGTGTCACCCTATGTTATGACTGTTACATGACGAACAGCATCCGGCATAATTATCTATCACTAATCCAGTGCCTATGAGTTTTCCATATACTAGTTCTCGCTTATTTACTTTTCTGTTGCTACTGTTACAATCACTACAAAATACCAAAAACATTACTTTTGCTGTCTTTACTTTTGTTACCGTTACCACCACTATCATATTACTTTGCTACTAAACACTTTGCTGCAGATACTAAGTTTACAGGTGTGGTTGAATTGACAACTCAACTGCTAATACTTGAGAATATTCTTTGGCTCCCCTTGTGTCGAATCAATAAATTTGGGTTGAATACTCTACCCTCGAAAGCTGTTGCGATCCCCTATACTTGTGGGTTATCAGGCATCACGTACAAGATTAGTAGACCGACTCCTGTCTGCATCTATTACTATTACTCCACACATCGACCGCTATCCAACATGCATCTAGTGTATTAAGTTCATGGAGAAATGGAGTAATGCAATAAGAACGATGACATGATGTAGTCCATATCTATTTATGTAGAAATAGACCCCATCTTGTTATCCTTAATGGCAACGATACATACGTGTCGGTTCCCCTTCTGTCACAGGGATCAAACACCGTAAGATCGAACCCATCACAAAGCACCTCTTCCCATTGCAAGATAAATAGATCAAGTTGGACAAACAAAACCCAAATATTGGAGTAGAAATACGAGGCTATAAGCAATCATGCATATAAGAGATCAAAGAAGACTCAAATAACTTTCATGGATAAAAAGATAGATCTGATCATAAACTCAAAGTTCATCGGATCCCAACAAACACACCGCAAAAAAGAGTTACATCATATGGATCTCCAAGAGACCATTGTATTGAGAATCGAGAGAGAGAGAGAGAGAGAGAGAGAGAGAGAGAGAGAGGAAGCCATCTAGCTATTAACTATGAACCCGTAGGTCTACAAAGAACTACTCACGCATCATCGGAGAGGCACCAATGGACATGATGAACCCCACTGTGATGGTGTCTAGATTGGATCTGGTGGTTCTGGAACTTGCGGCGGCTGGAATTGATTTTCGTCGACTCCCCTAGGGTTTCTGGAATATTGGTGGTATTTATAGAGCAAAGAGGCGGTTCGGGAGGCCACCGAGGGGGGCACAACCCACCAGGGCACGCTTGGGCCTCCAGCCGTGCCCTGGTGTCTTGTGCTCACCTCAGGCTCCCTCTTCGGTACTTCTTTGGCCCACTGGATGTCTTCTGGTCCAAAAAAATCCAAAAAGTTTCGCTGCGTTTGGTAATGTAAAAAACATGCAGAAAACAACAACTGGCACTAGGCACTATGTCAATAGGTTAGTACCCAAAAATGATATATAATGACTATAAAATGATTGTAAAACATCCAAGAATGATAATATAACAGCATGGAACAATAAAAAATTATAGATGCATTGGAGACGCATCAGCATCCCCAAGCTTAATTACTGCTCGTCCTTGAGTAGGTAAATGATAAAAACATAATTTTTGATGTGGAATGCTGCCTAACATGTTCATCACGTATTCTTTTCTTTGTAGCATGGACAATTGGACTTTTATATGGTTCAAAGCAATAGTCTAGTTTTGACATGAGGACTTAAATACTCAAGCATATCAACAAGCAATCATGTCTTTCAAAATATCAACGCTAAAATAAGTTATCCCTATCCCATTATGCGCAATCATTTATCCAAACACACTCGCATATTAGCTACACCCAATGCTTAAGTACGATCATAGTGCCCCTTAGTTGGTGCTTTATAAGAGAAGACGGAGACTCAAGTAAAAATAAAAATTGCATAAAGTAAAAGAAAGACCCTTCATAGATGGAAGTAGGGATTTGTAGAGGTGCCAGAGCTCAAAGCAAAAAAGATAGAGATAAAAACATTTTGGGAGGCATGCTTTTCCTGTCAACGAGAACGATCGAGTAGTTCCCATATTTCATGCTAGATATATCATAGGCGGTTCCCAAACAGAAATTAAAGTTTATTCCTTTTTCAACCATACTTTCACTTTCCATGGCTAACCGTATCCATGGATGCCCTCCGATCCAACACTTTCCAAGGAATTTATTATTTGACAACATAAAGTAAATTCATTTTACATTTCGGGACTGGGCATCCCTAATACCTTTGCCTTACTCTTGCGCAATGACAAGTGAATAAACACTCATCATGAGAATAACATATCTAGCATGGAAATGTATTAGCCACCCCCTACCATTTCATGAGCGGTACGAGCACACAAAAGAGAAATTTATTTTGAAAATTAGAGATGGCACATACAAATTTTCTTAGAATGGCACGGAAATACCGCATATAGGTAGGTATGGTGGACTCATGTGGCAAAACTGGTTTAAAGGATTTTGGATGCACAAGTAGTGATCATACTTAGTGCAAAATGAAGGCTAGCAAAAGATTGAGAAGCGACAAACCAAGAAAAGAAAAATCTCCTAAGCGAGCATTAAGCATAATGAACACCGAATAATGCACCCCAAGTAGGATGTAAATTCATTGCATAACTATTGACTTTCATGCTTGCATAGGGAATCAAAAACCTTAACACCAATATTTACTAAAGCATAATTACTCATCAACATGACTCACATATCACATCATCATATCTCAAAACTATTACAAGGAATCAAGTTTATTTTTTCCGATGATCTTCATGAAAGTTTTTATTATATCCTCCTTGGATATCTATCACTTTGGAACTAATTTTCATGTGTTGCTTTTGATAAGCTCAAACAAATATAAGTGAAGATCATGAGCATATTTTTTCTTTCTCTCAAGTTAATTTAAGTGAAGCAAGAGATAATTTCTTAAAAAATTTACTAACTCTCAAATAAATCTAAGTGAAGGATGAGAGCATTTCTTCAAAAATAACAAATCACACCATGCTAAAAATATATAAGTGAAGCACTAGAGCACTTCCATAGCTCATAAAGATTTAAGTGAAGCATAGAGAGCAATTCTAACAAGTCATGACATAATTTTGGCTCCATCAAATAGGTGTTTTCAGCAAGAATTCAAGACTTAAAATAGAAAACAAAACAAGCAAAGACTCATATCATACAAGATGCTCCAAGCAAAACTCATAGTATGTGACGAACAAAAATATAGCTCTGAGTAAAATACTGATGGTCGTTAGAAGAAAGAGGGGCTTAGTTGTTTGCTTCTCTTTGGATAATAGCTTGGGATGCCATGGGCATACCCAAGCTTAGGCTCTTCTTACTCCTTATTCCTTCATCCTTCATAGTATCACCCAAAACTTGAAAACTTCACTCACACAAAACTCAACAAAACCTTCGTGAGATCCGTTAGTATAAGAAAACAAATCACTACTATAAGTATTGTTGCGAACCCGTTCATATTTTATTCTTGCATTATATCTACTCCTATTCCAACTTTTCTATGGCAAAAACTCATCAAAGAAAACCATAGAATCATCAAAACAAGCACATAACGCAAAGAAAACAGAATCTGTCAAAAACAGAACAGTCTGTAGCAATATGGATATTTCAAATACTTCTGAAACTCCAAAAATTCTGCAAAATTAGGATCACGTGAGCCATTTTTGTATTAATCTTCTGAAAAAACATTTGGTACTTTATCACGCTTCTGTTGAAAATGAAAATTATTTTCTTGAGCGCAAAAGTTTCTATTTTTCAGCAAGATCAAATCACCTATCACCCACCATAATCCTAAAAACTTTCCTTGGCACAAACACTAACTAAAACACAAAAAACACAATCATAACGGTAGCATAATTGTGCAAACACTCAAGAACATAAAGTAAAAGACAAAAATAAATTTTAGTCATTGGGTTGCCTCCCAACAAGCACTATCGTTTTACGCCCCTAGTTAGGCATAAAGCAAGGATCTAAGTATTGTCATATTTGTTTCTAGATCGATAAGATGACCTCATGATTGATTCATATGGTGGACTAATTCTTGTTCTATGGAAGTGTTGCATAGCCTTCCTTAGTGGAAATTGAAATTTAATATTGCCTTCTTTCATATCAATCACGACACCAATTAGTAGTGCGTAAAAATGGTCTACCAAGAATAATCGGACAAGACGGATTGCAATCAATATCAAGAACAATAAAATCTATGGGAACATAATTCCTAGTTGCAAGAGTAAGAACATCATTAATTCTCCCCATAGGCTTTTTAACAGTAGAATCCGCCAAGTGCAGATTTAGAGAACATTCTTCAATATCGGTAAGACCAAGCACATCACATAAAGATTTAGGAATTGTAGAAACACTAGCACACAAGTCACATAAAGCAAAACACTCATAATTTTTAATCTTGACGTTGATAGTAGGTTCCCACTCATCATGTAATTTTCTAGGAATTGAAACTTCTAATTCTTATTTTTCTTCCAAAGCTTTCGTCAAAGCATCAACAATATGTTTAGTAAAAGCTTTATTTTGTTCATAAGCATGGGGATAATTTATCATGGATTGCAACAAAGAAATACAATCAATCGAAGAGAAACTATCATAATTAAAGTCTTTGTAATCCAAAAGAGTGGGCACATCACTAGTTAAATTTTTGACCTCTTCAAACCCACTTTTATCAATTTTCTAAACAAGATTTTCACCCTCCGAATTATCGGGACGCCTTCTAGCTAAAGTTGAATCTTCTCTAGTCCCATTATCGTACATCTTAATTTTACCAAACAAAGAATCAATAGAAGAAACACCAATCATTTTAAGATCTTCATCATTTTTATGAAAGCAATCACTAGAAAACGCTTTTTCTAAAAATTCTCTAAGCATAGCAGTTCTTTTCTTACTTTCATCCATAGAAACATAAAGAGATTTAATTGATTCTTCAAACTTAGGCACAAAAATTTTCATCTTGAGATTTTCCACATCATGAGAAATTCTGTCAACACTTCTAGACAAATCATCAATCTTATTCAACTTTTCTTCCATTATAGTATTGAAAACTTTTTGAGTGTTGATAAATTCTTTAATATTATTCTCAAGATCAGAGGTGTTACTATTATTATTATTATTATTATTATTATTATTATTATTATTATTATTATAAGAAGGATTACCATCAGAATTACCATAATTATTAGAGGAATTACTAGGAAAAGGCCTAGGATTAAAATTACCTCTATAAGCATTGTTATTGAAATTGTTTCGTGACATAAAATTCACATCTATGGCATCACTATTTTTCCCAATCAAAGTAGACAAAGGCACATCATTAAAATCAATCGGAGCACTTCTATTAGCAACCAATTTCATAAGAGCATCAACTTTTTCACTCAAAGATGAAATTTCTTCAACCGAATTAACGTCTTTACTAGTAGGAGCTCTTTCGGTATGCCATTGTGAATAATTTTCCATGATATTATCAAGCAATTTGTTGGATTCACCCAAAGTAATTTCCATAAAATTACCACCGGTGGCCGAATCTAAAAGATTACGAGAAACAAAATCCAACCCCGCGTAAAATTTTGTATGATCATCCAAAGATTTAACCCATGAGTTGGGCAATTCCTTAGCATTAATTTCATCCTTTGCCAAGATTGTGCAACATGCTCAGGTTCAAGTTGCTTGAAATTCATGATTTGGGTTCTAAGGGAAATAATTTTCGCAGGCGGAAAATACTTAGTAATAAAGCAACCTTGCACGTATCCCAAGAATCAATACTATTGCGAGGCAAAGAAGAAAACCAAATTTTTGCATGATCTCGCAAAGAAAACAGAAATAATTTCTACTTCAGAACATCATTGTCCAAATCTTTTTTCTTTTGCATGTCGCATAATTCCACGAATGTGTCAAGATGGGACGCGGCATCCTCATTAGGAGTACCAGAAAAATTGATCTTTCATAACAAGATTCAGCAACACGGTATTAATATCACAAGACTCCGCACTAGTGGCGGGAGGAACAATCGGAGTGATAATAAAATCACTGTTGTTGGTAGTGGAGAAATCACACAACTTGGTGTTCTCTTGAGTCATTGTGACTACACAACAAGATTGCACTCAAAAACAGATCTGACGAGAAAAACGGCGAACGAAAAAGAGGGTGAATAAAACGGCAAATTTTTGTGAAGTGTGGGAGGGGAAAACGAGAGGAAAATGGCAAATAACATAAATTGCAAGGATATAAGATTTGTGATTGGAACCTGGTAGATGTTGGTGAGGTCTCCCCGGCAATGGCGCCAGAAATTCCTTTTAATGTTTGCTTGAACTACACTGGTATTTCCCCAAAGAGGAAGGGATGATGCAACACAACAACGGTAGGTATTTCCCTCAGTGATGAGACCAAGGTTATCAAACCAGTAGGAGAACCACACAACACTACGTGAATGGCACCTGCACACAAATAACAAATACTCGCAACCCGACGTATTAAAGGGGTTGTCAACCCCTTTCGGCAACGGCGCCGGAAATTGGCTAGTAGACGGGATAAAATTGTAGTAGATTAATAGATGCAAATAAAAACAAATAAAATTCAGCGAGGTATTTTTGTATTTCTGGTTTAATATATCTGAAAATAAAAGCAAATAAAAATAGATCGCAAAAGCAAATATAATAAAGAAGAGACCTGGGGCCCGTAGATTTCACTAGTGGCTTCTCTCGAGAAAAATAGGAAACAGTGGATGAATAAATTACTGTTGGGCAATTGATAGAACTTCAAATAATCATGACGATCTCCAGACAATGATCATTATATAGGCATCACGTCCAAGATTAGTAGACTGACTCCTGCCTGCATCTACTACTATTACTCCACACATCAACTGCTATCCAGCATGCATCTAGTGTATTAAGTTCATGGAGAATCGGAGTAATGCAATAAGAACGATGGCATGATGTACACAAGATCTATTTATGTAGAAATAGACTCCATCTTGTTATCCTTAATGGCAATGATACATACGTGTCGGTTCCCCTTCTGTCACTGGGATCAAGCACCGTAAGATCGAACCCATCACAAAGCACCTCTTCCCATTGCAAGATAAATAGATCAAGTTGGCCAAACAAAACCCAAATATCAGAGAAGAAATAGGAGGCTATAAGCAATCATGCATATAAGAGATCAAAGAAGACTCAAATAACTTCCATGGATAAAAAGATAGATTTGATCATAAACTCAAAAATCATCAGATCCCAACAAACACACCGCAAAAAAGAGTTACATCATATGGATCTCCAAGAGACCATTGTATTGAGAATCAAAAGAGATAGAGGAAGCCATCTAGCTACTAACTACCACTACAAAAAAAAGACACATCCGTGACATTTTGGGTCGAACGAATTTTTTTCTGTCATGCTTATGACACTTCTATGACGATATTTATGAAAAAACCCGGTATCATAATAGATGTGGTGGGCTCCTACTTCTATGACAAAAAATCATGACAGAAAATGGGCTTTTCATCCTGGGCGGGCAGAGACGCAGCAACATGACATTCTTTGGGCCGTCCATGATGGAAAAAACCATGGTAGAAGCGAGGGCGAGGAAAATATCGGGGAGTTCCCGGTTACGGTGGGTGGTCAAGGCCGAGAGATGCACGGAGGTTTCCGCGTTTCTCTCGTGTACGCGCGTATGTTCGAGGCGTTGGCTTACTGAACCCGAGCGATCGCGCGTTACTGAACCCGAGCGATCGATCCCTTGGCTGTTAACTGAACCCGAGCGATTCATTCGCTGCTGACATCATGAATTTTAAACAACTCGATCATGAGCATGTTTCCCAAAATTGGGAAAGAATGAAATTAATGCTTAGCAATTGCCCTACTCATGGTTTGAATTTGTGGATGATTATACAAAACTTTTATGCCGGATTGAATTTTGCTTCTAGAAATCTTTTAGATTCGGCCGCGGGAGGCACTTTTATGGAAATTACGTTAGGAGATGCTACCAAATTGCTTGATAATATTATGGCTAATTATTCTCAATGGCACACCGAAAGATCTTCTAGTAAAAAAGTGCATGCTATAGAAGAAATCAATGTTTTGAGTGAAAAGATGGATGAACTTATGAAGATGTTTGCTCCTAAAAATACTCCTGTTGATCCCAATTATATGCCTTTATCTACTTTGCTTGAGAATAATAATGAATCTATGGATGTGAATTTTGTTGGTAGGAATAGTTTTGGAAACAACGCTTATAGAGGGAATTTTAATCCTAGGCCTTATCCTAGTAATCCTTCTAATAATTATGGAAATTCCTACAACAACTCTTATGGAAATTTTAATAACATGCCCTCTGAATTTGAGAGTAGTGTTAAAGAGTTTATGAATTCACAAAAGAATTTTAATGCTTTGCTTGAAGAGAAATTGCTTAAAGTTGATGATTTGGCTAGGAACGTTGATAGAATTTCTCTTGAAATTGATTCTTTGAAGCTTAGATCTATTCATCCTAAGCATGATATCAATAAGTCTCTCAAATCCATGAGAATTTCCATTGATGAGTGCAAGGAAAGAACCGCTAGGATGCGTGCTTCCAAAGATGCCTTTATTAAAGCGTGTTCTTCCAATTCCTATGAAAATCAAGATGAAGATCTAAAAGTTATTGATGTGTCCCCCATTAAATCTTTTTTTTGCAATATGAATCTTTATGATACTGAAGATTATCTTCCTTTACCTAGAAGGCGTTCTAAGAATTCGGAGTTTCTAAATCTTGATGATGAATTTGATGATAGTGGGATTGAAATAAATAAAAACCGTGATGTTGCTAAACCCACTATTTTGGATCTCAAGGAATTAAATTATGAAAATTGCTCTTTGATTGGTTGTATTTCCTTGTTGCAATCCGTGCTAGATTCTCCTCATGCTTATAGTCAAAATAAGGCCTTTACCGAACATATTGTTGATGCTTTGATGCAATCTTATGAAGAAAAACTTGAGTTGAAAGTTTCTATCCCTAGAAAACTCTGTGATGAGTGGGAACCTACTATTAAAATTAAAATTAAAGATTATGAGTTTCATGCTTTGTATGATTTGGGTGCTAGTGTCTCTACTATTCCCAAAACTTTATGTGATTTGCTGGATTTCCGTGATTTTGATGATTGCTCTCTAAACTTGCATCTTACGGATTCCACTATTAAAAAGCCTATGGGAAGAAATACTGATGTTATTATTGTTGCAAATAGGATTATGTGCCCGTAGATTTTATCGTTCTTGATATAGATTGCAATCCTTCATGTCCTATTATTCTTGGTAGACCTTTCCTTAGAACGATTGGTGCAATTATTGATATGAAGGAAGGGAATATTCGATTCCAATTTCCCTTAAAGAAGGGCATGGAACACTTCCCTAGAAAGAAAATAAAATTACCATATGAATCTATCATGAGAGCCACTTATGGATTGCCTACCAAAGATGGCAATACCTAGATCTATCCTTGCTTTTATGCCTAGCTAGGGGCGTTAAACGATAGCGCTTGTTGGGAGGCAACCCAATTTTATTTGTGTTTTTTGTTTTTGCTTCTGTTTAGGAATAAATAATCCATCTACCTTCTGTTTGTATGTGGTTTTATGTTTTAATTAGTGTTTGTGATAAGTAGAACCTATAGGATAACCTACGATGATAGTTGATTTGATTCTGCTGAAAAACAGAAACTTTAGTCGCACAAATTTAGTTATGATAAATCACAGGAACGTGCTTTTACGTTGATTCTTTTTGCTGATGTTCCATAAACAAAATTTTCAGGACTTCCTATTTTGGTAGAATTTTTAGAGTTCCATAAGTTTGCGTTAGTTACAGATTGCTACAGACTGTTCTGTTTTTGACAGATTCTATTTTACGTGTGTTGTTTGCTTATTTTGATGAATCTATGGCTAGTAAAATAGTTTATAATGCATAGAGAAGTTGGAATACAGTAGGTTTAACACCAATATAAATAAAGAATGAGTTTATTACAGTACCTTGAAGTAGTATTTTGTTTTCTTTCTCTAACGGAGCTCACGAGATTGCTGTTGAGTTTTGTGTTGTGAAGTTTTCAAGTTTTGGGTGAATTCTTTTGATGGATTATGGAACAAGGAGTGGAAAGAGCCTAAGCATGGGGATGCCCATGGCACCCCCAATATAATCCAAGGACACCAAAAAGTCAAAGCTTGGGGATGCCCAGGAAGGCATCCCCTCTTTCGTCCACTTCCATCGGTAATTTACTTGGAGCTATATTTTTATTCACCAACATGATATGTGTTTTCCTTGGAGTGTCTTGTATTATTTGCGTCTTTGCTTGTTAGTTTACCACAATCATCCTTGTTGTACACACCTTTTGAGAGATCCAAATATTTGCTTGTTAGTTTACCACAATCATCCTTGCTTCACTTATATCTTTTGAGCTTGATAGTTTTGCTCATAGTGCTTCACTTATATCTTTTGAGCGTGATAATTTTTGCTCTAGTGCTTCACTTATATCTTTTAAAGCACGGTGGTGGATTTGTTTTAAAGAAACTATTGATCTCTCATGCTTCACTTAGATTATTATGAGAGTCGTTAATAGCATGGTAATTTGCTTAATGTTAATATACTTGGTGTTCAAGATATGTGAAACTTTCTTTTGAGTGCGTTGAATACTAAGATAAGTTTGATGCTCGATAATTGTTTTGAGATATGGAGGTGATAATATCAAATTCGTGCTAGTTGATAATTGTGAATTTGAGAAATACTTGTGTTGAAGTTTGCAAGTCCCGTAGCATGCACGTATGGTTAAAGTTGTGTAACAAATTTGAAACATGAAGTGTACCTGGCTTGTGCATCCTTATGAGTGGCGGCCGGGGATGAGCGATGGTCTTTTCCTACCAATCTATCCCCCTAGGAGCATGCGCATAGTACTTGATTTTTGATGACTTCTAAATTTTGGCAATAAGTATATGAGTTCTTTTGACTAATGTTGAGTCCATGGATTATACGCACTCTCGCCTTTCCGCCTTTGCTAGCCTCTTCGGTACCGTGCATTGCCCTTTCTCACCTTGAGAGTTGGTGCGAACTTTGCCAGTGCATCCAAACCCCGTGATACGATACGCTCTATCACACATAAACCTCCATATATCTTCCTCAAAACAGCCACCATACATACCTATCATGGCATTTACATAGCCATTCCGAGATATATTGCCATGCAACTTCCATCACCATCATCATGACATACATTACTTTTGTCATATTGCCATTGCATGATCATGTAGTTGACATCGTATTTGTGGCAAAGCCACCATGCATTATTTTCCATACATGTCACTCTTGATTCATTGCACCATCCCGGTACACCGCCGGAGGCATTCATATAGAGTCATATCTTGTTCTAAGTTTCGAATTGTAATCTTTATGTTGTAATCAATAGAAGTGTGATGATCATCATCATTAGAGCATTGCCCCAAAAAAAGAAAGGCCAAAACAAGGAAAGGCCCAAAAAAAGAAAAAGAAAAGAAAAGGGCAATGCTACTATCTCTTTTTCCACACTTGTGCTTCAAAGTAGCACCTTGTTCCTCATGTAGTGAGTCTCATATATTGTGCTTCAAAGTAGCACCTTGTTCTTCATGTAGTGAGTCTCATAAAGTAGTCCTTTTTATACTAGTGGGATTTTTTCATTATAGAACTTGGCTTGTATATTCCTACGATGGGCTTCCTCAAATGCCCTAGGTCTTCATGAGCAAGCGAGTTGGATGCACACCCACTAGTTTTCTTTTGTTGAGCATTCATAGCTCTAGTGCATCCGTTGCATGGCAATCCCTACTCCTCATGTTGACATCAATTCATGGGCATCTTCATAGCCCATTGCTTAGCCTCGTCAATGTGAGACTTTCTCCCTTTTTGTCTTCTCCACACAATCCCAATCATCATATTCTATTCCACCCATAGTGCTATATCCATGGCTCACGCTCGTGTATTGCGTGAAGGTTGAAAAAGTTTGAGATTATTTAATTATGAAACAATTGCTTGGCTTGTCATCGGGGGTATAGTAGTTGGGAACATCTTTGTGTGACGAAAATGAAGCATAGCCTAACTATATGATTTTGTAGGGATGAACTTTCTTTTGCCATGTTATTTTGAGAAGACATGATTGCTTTGATTAGTATGCTTGAAGTATTATTATTTTTGTGTCAATATGAACTTTTGTCTTGAATCTTTCGTATCTGAATATTCATATCACAATTAAGAAGATTTACATTGAAATTATGCCAAATATCACTCCGCATCAAAAATTCTTTTTTTATCATTTACCTACACGAGGACAAGCAGGAATTAAGCTTGGGGATGCCTGATACGTCTCCAACGTATCTATAATTTTTGATTGCTCCATGCTACTTTATCTACTTTATTGGACTATATTGGGCTTTACTTTCCACTTTTATATTACTTTTGGGACTAACCTATTAACCAGAGGCCCAGCCCAGAATTGTTTTTTTTGCCTATTTCAGTGTTTCGAAGAAACGGAATATCAAACAAAGTCCAAACGGAATGAAACCTTCGGGAACGTGATTTTCCAACCGGATGTGATCCAGGACACTTGGACCCTACTCCAAGCAGTGCCAGCGGCGGTCACGAGGGTGGAGGGCGCCCCCTGGGCGCGCCCCCTACCTCGTGGGCCTCCACCGACGTACTCCTTCCTCCTATATATACCTACGTATCCCCGAACAATCAGAACAGGAGCCAAAAACCTAATTCCACTGCCACAACCTTCTGTATCCACGAGATCCCATCTTGGGGCCTGTTCCGGAGCTCCGCCGGAGGGGGCATCCACCACGGAGGGCTTCTACATCAACACCATAGCCCCTCCGATGAAGTGTGAGTAGTTTACTTCAGACCTTCGGGTCCATAGCTAGTAGCTAGATGGCTTCTTCTCTCTTTTTGGATCTCAATACAATGTTCTGCCCCTCTCTCGTGGAGATCTATTCGATGTAATATTCTTTTTGCGATGTGTTTGTTGAGACCGATGAATTGTGGGTTTATGATCCAATATTATCTATGGAAAATATTTGATTCTTCTCTGAATTCTTTTATGTATGATTGAGTTATCTTTGCAAGTCTCTTCGAATTATCCTTTTTGGTTTGGCAAACTAGATTGGTAGTTCTTGCAATGGGAGAAGTGCTTAGCTTTGGGTTCAATCTTGCGGTGTCCTTTCCCAGTGACAGAAAGGGTTGCAAGGCACGTATTGTATTGTTGCCATCGAGGATAACAAGATGGGATTTTTATCATATTGCATGAATTTATCCCTCTACATCATGTCATCTTGCTTAAGGCGTTACTCTTTTTTAACTTAATACTCTAGATGCATGCTGGATAGCAGTCGATGAGTGGAGTAATAGTAGTAGATGCAGAATCGTTTCGATCTACTTGTTTTGGATGTGATGCCTATATACATGATCATTGCCTAGATATACTCATAAGTATGCTCAATTCTGTCAATTGCTCAACAATAATTTGTTCACCCACCGTAGAATACTTATGCTCTTGAGAGAAGCCACTAGTGAAACCTATGGCCCCCGGGTCTATTCTCATCATATCAATCTCTATCACTTTATTTACTTACTTTGTTTTTACTTTGCCTTTTACTTTTTACTTTGCATCTATCTATCAAAAATACCAAAAATATTATCTCTATCAGATCTCACTCTCGTAAGAGACCATGAAGGGATTGACAACCCCTAAGCATTGGTTGCGAGTTGCTATCGTTTTGTGTAGCTACGAGGGACTTGTGCGTGGTCTCCTACTGGATTGATACCTTGGTTCTCAAAAACTGAGGGAAATACTTACGCTACTTTGCTGCATCATCATCTCCTCTTCGGGGAAATCCAGCGCGGTGCTCAAGAGGTAGCACTACCATGCACACTGTACATAGACGAGTCAAGACGTGGTTAGTCGAGCCGGTTGGTTGGCTATGGATGAATAGTTCCAGGTGGGGGTTGGATGAACAGGACCCCGTGGTAGTAGGCCATTGCCGCTGGATGAACAGGACCCCGAGTAGGCCGCCGCACCCCAGCCAGTTGGGGGTGGATGAACAGGACCCCGTGGAGGCTCTATGAACAGCAACCGATGGAAGCTGGATGAACAGTAGCCATGGATGAACAGTAGCCCGTGGAGGCTGGAGCGAGACAGTAGACAGTGGATGAACAGGACCCCATTTCGACCGTAGGCGCTCCAACACAAGTCTGTTTCCTCCGTTTTGCGGTACGCCACTCCCCTCCCGATCAACAGGACCCCGTTTCGACCGAGGCATTCGAACATAAGTCTGTTTCCTCTATTTTGCCGTATGGCAGACCCTTCCCGATGAATAGGACCCCGTATCAACCATACATGGTTGAACAGGAGGCCTGTTTCCTCCGTTCGGCATTACGCCAGACCTCGTTTCGACAGTTCCGTCCAAGCCGGTTGGCTCCCGATGAACACAACATATTCTGACCCAGTCGGTTGCCTCCCAATGAACACAACGTTGTTTCCTCCGTTTCGACCCAGCCGGTTGGCTGCCGATGAACAAGACGACATTGTTGTACGCCTTCGAGACCATGTCCGTATGTACCTACATAGTCGTATTTACTTTCTTGCAGCGTGGCTATACGTATGTGTACACGTTATAGACGGGACTGCGTGACATGCTACGTCTGCGGCTCTACTACGACACGTGTTGCTCGATCCTTACTCGGCCACAGTTCATTGCCACAGAAAGACCGATCGACCAGTATGTACATGTTCGCGACTAGACAGACAACGCTACGTATGCTTCGACCGGGTGGGTCCCAGCTGTTCCTTGTGTGCGAAGATATAGCTGGTGGGTCCCAGCTGTCAGGGGGGAATTAATACGTCCATTTTGCATCATGCTTTTATATCAATATTTATTGCATTATGTGCTGTTACTACACATTATGTCACAATACTTATGCTTTTTCTCTGTTATTTTACAAGGTTTACATGAAGAGGGAGAATGCCATCAACTGGAATTCTGGGCTGAAAAAGGAACAAATATTAGAGACCTATTCTGCACAACTCCAAAAGTCCTGAAACTCCATGAAAGTCAGTTTTGGAATATATTAAAAATATTGGGCGAAGAAAGCACCAGAGGGGGGCCACCCACCAGCCACGAGAGTGGAGGGCGCGCCCTACCCCCTGGGCGCGCCCCCCTGCCTTGTGGGCCACCTGGCAAGCCCCCGATGCCCATCTTCTGCTATATAGTGTATTTTCCTTGGAAAAAATCATAAGGAAGCTTTTGGGACGAAGCACCACCGTCTCGAGGCGGAACCTAGGCAGGACCAATCTAGGGCTTCGGCGGAGCTGTTCTCCCAGGGAAACATCCCTCCGGGAGGGGGAAATCATCGCCATCGTCATCACCATTGATCCTCTCATCGTGAGGGGGTCAATCTCCATCAACATCTTCACTAGCACCATCTTCTCTCAAACCCTAGTTCATCTCTTGTATCTGATCTTTGTCTCAAAACCTCAGATTGGTACCTGTGTGTTGCTAGTAGTGTTGATTACTCCTTGTAGTTGATGCTAGTTGGTTTATTAGGTGGAAGATCATATGTTCAGAACCTTAATGCATATTAATACCCCTCTGATTATGAACATGAATATGTGAGTAGTTACGTTTGTTCCTGAGGACATGGGATAAGTCTTGTTATAAGTAATCATGTGAATTTGGTATTCGTTCGATATTTTGATAAGATGTATGTTGTCTCTCGTCTTGTGGTGTTATGTGAACGTTGACTACATGACACTTCACCATGATTTGGGCCTAGGGGAAGGCATTGGGAAGTAATAAGTAGATGATGGGTTGCTAGAGTGACAGAAGCTTAAACCCTAGTTTATGCGTTGCTTCGTAAGGGGCTGATTTGGATCCATATGTTTCATGATATGGTTAGGTTTACCTTAATTCTTCTTTCGTAGTTGCGCATGCTTGCGAGAGGGGTTAATCATAAGTGGGATGCTTGTCCAAGGAAGGGCAGTACCCAAGCACCGGTCCACCCACATTTCAAATTATCAAAGTAACAAATGTGAATCATATGAGCATGATGAAAACTAGCTTGACAGAAATTCCGATGTGTCCTTGGGAGCGCTTTGCTTTATATAAGAGTTTTCCAGGCTTGTCCTTTGCTACAAAAAGGATTGGGCCACCTTGCTGCATGATACGTCCATTTTGCATCATGCTTTTATATCGATATTTATTGCATTATTGGCTGTTATTTCACATTATGTTACAATACTTATGGCTATTCTCTCTTATTTTACAAGGTTTAATATGAAGAGGGAGAATGCCGGCAGCTGGGATTCTGGGCTGGAAAAGGGGCAAATATTGGAAACCTATTCTGCACGGCTCCAAAAGTCTTGAAACTCCACGAAAGTCATTTTTGGAATTAATGAAAAATATCTAGCAAAAGAAATACCTGAGGGGGGCCACCCACCGTCCACGAGGGTGGGGGCACGCCCACCATGACAGGGCGCGCCCCCTGCCTCGTGGGCACCCTGGCAGCCCTCCGGTGCCCCTCTTCTGCTATGTGAAGTGTTTTACCCTGGAAAAAAAATCATAAGCAAGCTTACGGGATGAAACTCCGCCGCCACGAGGTGGAACCTTGGCGGAACCAATCCAGGGCTCCGACGGAGCTGTTCTGCCAAGGAAACTTCCCTCCGGGAGGGGGTAATCATCATCATCGTCATCACCAATGATCCTCTCATCGGGAGGGGGTCAATCTCCATCAACATCTTCACCAGCACCATCTCCTCTCAAACCCTAGTTCATCTCTTGTATCCAATCTTTGTACCAAAACCTCAGATTGGTACCTGTGGGTTGCTAGTAGTGTTTATTACTCCTTGTAGTTGATGCTAGTTGGTTTATTTGGTGGAAGATCATATGTTAAGATCCTTAATGCATATTAATACTCCTCTAATCATGAACATGAATATGCTTTGTGAGTAGTTACGTTTGTTCCTGAGGATATGGGTGAAGTCTTGCTATTAGTAGTCATGTGAATTTGGTATTCGTTCGATATTTTGATGAGATGTATGTTGTCTCTCCTCTAGTGGTGTTATGTGAATGTCGACTACATGACACTTCACCATTATTTGGGCCTAGAGGAAGGCATTGGGAAGTAATAAGTAGATGATGGGTTGCTAGAGTGACAGAAGCTTAAACCCTAGTTTATAAGTTGCTTCGTAAGGGGCTGATTTGGATCCATATGTTTCATGCTATGGTTAGGTTTACCTTAATACTTCTTTTGTAGTTGCGGATGCTTGCAATAGGGGTTAATCATAAGTGGATGCTTGTCCAAGAAAGGACAACACCCAAGCACCGGTCCACTCACATATCAAATTATCAAAGTAACGAACGTGAATCATATGAGCGTGATGAAAACTAGCTTGACGATAATTCCCATGTGTCCTCGGGAGCGCTTTTCTCATTATAAGAATTTGTCCAGGCTTTTCCTTTGCTAAAAAAGGATTGGGCCACCTTACTGCACCTTATTTACTTTCATTGCTTGTTACCTGTTACAAATTATCTTATCACAAAACTATTTGTTACCTACAATTTCAGTGCTTATAGAGAATACCTTACTGAAAACCGTTTGTCATTTCCTTCTGCTCCTTGTTGGGTTCGACACTCTTACTTATCGAAAGGACTATGATAGATCCCCTATACTTGTGTCATCAAGACTCTTTTCTAGAGCCCTTGACGGGGAGTGAAGCGCCTTTGGTGAGTGGAACTTGGTAAGGAAAAATTTATATAGTGTGCTAAAATTTACTATCACTTGTTACTACGGAAACTAATCCTTTGAGGGGATTGTTCGGGGCATCTTCGCCCCGACCAGTAGAGCAAAGAGTTGCTCCTCAACCTACTGAAAATGTTTACTTTGAGATTCCTTCGGGTATGATAGAAAAACTACTAGATAATCCCTTTGCAGGAGATGGAACATTGCATCCTGATTTAGACCTTATCTATGTGGATGAAGTTTGTGGATTATTTAAGCTTGCAAGTATACCCGATAATGTTGTTAAGAGGAAGGTCTTCCCTTTATCTTTGAAGGGAGATGCATTGACATGGTATAGGCTATGTGATGATACGGGATCTTGGGACTATAAATGATTGAAATTGGAATTTCACCAGAAGTACTATCCTATGTATCTTGTTCATCGTGATCGTAATTACATATATAATTTCTGGCCTAGCGAAGGAGAAAGCATCGCTCAAGCTTGGGGGAGGATTAAGTCAATGTTATATTCATGCCCCAATCATGAGCTCTCAAGAGAAATGATTATTCAAAAAATTTATGCTCGGCTTTCTCTCAATGACCGCACCATGCTCGATACTTCCTGTGCTGGTTCTTATATGCTGAAGACTATTGAATTCAAGTGGGACTTATTGGAAAGAATTAAACGCAACTCTGAAGATTGGGGTTCCGACGATGGTAAGGAGTCAGGTATGACACCTAAGTTTGATTGTGTTAAGTCTTTTATGGATACCGATGCTTTTCATGGATTTAGCACTAAATATGGACTTGACTCTAAGATAGTAGCTTCCTTCTGTGAATCTTTTCCTACTCACGTTGGTCTCCCTAAGGAGAAGTGGTTTAAATATAATCCTCCCATTGAAGTAAAAGTAGTTGCACCTGTTACAGTTGAAGAAAAGATTATCACTTATAATGATCCTATTGTTCCTACTACTTATGTTGAGAAACCACCTTTCCCTATTAGGATAAATGATCATGCAAAAGCTTCAACTGTGGTTCAAAAAAGTAATACTAGAACACCTACACCACCTGAGCAAATTAAAGTTGAACCTAGTATTGCTATGGTTAATGATCTCTTGGCTGATAATATTGATGGGCATGTTATTTATTTATGTGATGAAGCTGCTAATATTGCTAGACCCGATGCTAAGATACACAGACCTGTTGTAGGCATGCCTGTTATTTCTGTTAAAATAGGAGATCATTGTTATCATGGCTTATGTGATATGGGTGCTAGTGCTAGTGCAATACCTTTTTCCTTATATGAAGAAATTATGCATGATATTGCACCTGCTAAGTTAGAAGATATTGATGTTACAATTAAGCTTGCCAATAGAGATACTATTTCACCATTTGGGATTGTTAGAGATGTTGAAGTCTTCTGTGGGAAAGTTAAATATCCTGCTGATTTTCTTGTTCTTGGTTCCCCATTATATTTGGTAGACCCTTCTTGAATACTGTTAATGCTATGATTGATTGTGAAAAGGATGTTGTTACTATTAGTCTGGGGGATAAGACACATGAGTTTCATTTTGCTAAATTTCGTAGACAACTCCATGATAAAGAATTGCCTAGTAAGAATGAAATTATTGGTCTTGCTTCTATTGTCGTGCCTCCTACTGATTCGTTAGAACAATACTTGCTAGACCATGAAAATGATATGTTTATGAATGAAAGAAGGGAGATAGATGAAGTATTCCTTAAACATGGTCCTATTCTAAAACACAACTTGCCTGTTGAAATCCTAGGGGATCCTCCTCCACCCAAGGGTGATCCCGTGTTTGAGCTCAAACCATTACCTGATACTCTTAAATAAGCTTATCTTGATGAAAAGAAGATATATCCTGTTATTATTAGTTCTAACCTTTCAGAGCAAGAAGAGGAAAGATTATTGAAAACTCTAAAGAAGCACCATTCTGCTATTGGATATACTCTTGATGATCTTAAGGGCATTAGTCCCACTCTATGCCAACACAAAATAAAATTGGAAGAAGACGCCAAACTAGTTAGAGACCATCAACGGCGTTTAAATCCTAAGATGAAAGAAGTGGTAACAAAGAAGATACTAAAGCTCCTTGAGGCAGGTATAATTTATCCCGTTGCTGATAGTCTTTGGGTAAGTCCTGTCCATTGTGTCCCTAAGAAGGGAGGTATTACTGTAGTTCCTAATGATAAAGATTAATTGATCCCGCAAAGAAATATTACAGGTTATAGGATGGTAATTGATTTTCGTAAATTAAATAAGGCTACTAAAAAAGATCATTACCCTTTACCTTTTATTGATCAAATGCTAGAAAGACTATCCAAACATACACATTTCTGCTTTCTAGATGGTTATTCTGGTTTCTCTCAAATACCTATGTCTGCGGGCGATCAAGCAAGGACTACTTTTACTTGCCCTTTCGGTACTTTTGATTATAGACGTATGCCTTTTGGGTTATGTAATGCACCTGCTACCTTTCAAAGATGCATGATGGCTATATTCTCTGACTTTTGTGAAAAGATTTGTGAGGTATTCATGGATGATTTCTCTGTTTATGGATCCTCTTTTGATGATTGCTTAAGCAACCTTGAACGAGTTTTGCAGAGATGTGAAGACACTAGTCTTGTTTTGAATTGGGAAAAGTGCCACTTTATGGTTCATGAAGGCATTGTCTTGGGGCATAAAATTTCTGAAAGAGGTATTGAAGTTGATAAAGCTAAAGTTGATGCTATTGAAAAGATGTTGTGTCCCAAGGACATTAAAGGTATACGAAGTTTCCTTGGTCATGTCGGTTTTTATAGGAGGTTCATTAAGGACTTCTCTAAAATCTCTAGGCCTCTGACTAATCTATTGCAAAAAGATAATCCTTTTGTCTTCGATGATGATTGTGTAGAAGCATTTGAAATACTTAAGAAAGCTTTGATCACTGCACCTATTGTTCAGCCACCTGATTGGAATTTACCCTTTGAAATTATGTGTGATGCTATTGATTATGTTGTAGGTGCTGTTCTAGGGCAAAGAGTTGATAAGAAATTAAATGTTATCCAATATGCTAGTAAAACTCTAGACACTGCCCAGAGAAATTATGCTACTACTGAAAAAGAATTCTTAGTAGTTGTATTTGCATGGTATAAGTTGAGAGCTTATATTGTTGATTCTAAAGTAACTATTCACACTGATCATGCTGCTATTAAATATCTTATGGAAAAGAAAGATGCGAAGCGTAGACTTATTAGATGGGTTTTCTTGCTCCAAGAATTTGATTTGCATATTATTGATAGAAAGGGAGCTGAGATCCCCGTTGCAGACAACTTGTCTCGGTTAGAGAATGTTCTTGATGACCCACTACCTATTGATGATATCTTTCCTGATGAACAATTAGCAGTCATAAATGCTTCTCGTACGGCTCCATGGTATGCTAATTATGCTAATTATATTGTTGCTAAATTTATACCACCTAGTTTCACATACCAGCAAAAGAAAAAGTTCTTTTATGATTTAAGACATTACTTCTGGGATGACCCACACCTTTATAAAGAAGGAGTAGATGGTGTTATTAGACGTTGTGTACCTGAGCATGAACAGGAATAGATCCTACGCAAGTGTCACTCTGAGGCATATGGAGGACACCACGTTGGAGATAGAACTGCATATAAGGTATTGCGATCCGGTTTTTATTGACCTACTCTCTTCAAAGATGCCCGTAAGTTAGTCTTGTCTTGTGATGAATGTCAGAGAATTGGTAATATTAGTAGACGTCAAGAAATGCCTGTGAATTATTCTCTTGTTATTGAACCATTTGATGTTTGGGGCTTTGATTATATGGGACCTTTTCCTGCCTCTAATGGATATACACATATTTTAGTTGCTGTTGATTATGTTACTAAGTGGGTAGAAGCTATTCCAACTAGTAGTGCTGATCATAACACCTCTATTAAGATGCTTAAAGAAGTTATTTTTTCGAGGTTTGGAGTCCCTAGATATCTCATGACTGATGGTGGTTCACATTTTATTCACGGTGCTTATCTTAAAATGCTTGCTAAGTATGATGTTAATCATATAATTGCATCTCCATATCACCCACAGTCTGGCGGTCAAGTAGAGTTGAGTAACAGAGAGCTCAAATTAATTTTGCAAAAGACTGTTAATATATCTAGAAAAAATTGGTCCAAGAAACTTGATGATGCATTATGGGCCTATAGAACTGCATATAAGAATCCTATGGGTATGTCTCCATATAAAATGCTTTATGGGAAAGCTTGTCACTTACCTCTCGAACTTGAACATAAGGCATATTGGGCCATTAAAGAGCTCAATTATGATTTCAAACTTGCTGGTGAGAAGAGGTTATTTGACTTTAGCTCACTTGATGAATGGAGAACCCATGCCTACGAGAATGCCAAACTGTTTAAAGAAAAAGTTAAAAGATGGCATGACAAAAGGATACAAAAGCGTGAGTTTAACGTAGGTGATTATGTTTTGCTTTTCAACTCTCGTTTAGGATTTTTTGCAGGAAAACTTCTCTCTAAATGGGAAGGTCCCTATGAGGGAGTCCGGGATTAGGGGGGGGTCCTCGGATAGCCAGACTATATACTTTGGCCGGACCATAGGCTAGCTTCTAGGGTTTTGCCTCTACGATCTCGTGGTAGATCAACTCTTGTAATACTCATATCATCAAGATCAATCAAGCAGGAAGTAGGGTATTACCTCCATCAAGAGGGCCCGAACCTGGGTAAACATCGTGTCCCCTGCCTCCTGTGACCATTAGCCTTAGACGCACAGTTCGGGACCCCCTACCCGAGATCCGCCGGTTTTGACACCGACATTGGTGCTTTCATTGAGAGTTCCACTGTGTCGTCACGATAAGGCTTGATGACTCCTTCAATCATCTTCAATGATGCGGTCCAGGTTGAGGTTTTCCTCCCCGGACAGATCTTCGTATTTGGCGGCTTCGTACTGCGGGCCAACTCGCTTGGCCATCTGAAGCAGATCAATAGCTACGCCCCTGGCCATTAGGTCAGGTTTGGAAGCTTGAACTATACTGCTGACATCCGCAGAGACCCGATCTTTGACGGATTCGAGCCCATGACAGGTGCGCCGAACAGTCACGACGAGCATGACTCAGATCTGCCATCAGACAGTGTTCGGGAGATCACACCTGCGGCTGCCCCGGCCCTAAATCCAGAGCAGATCATGCCATCCGAGGATGGGCAGATGGACCCCGCCACGGAGGCCGCACACTCAGCGGCGATAGATCCGAACACTGACTTCACCTCTTATGAGGCCGGTGTCATCGGACCCTCGGACTCGTCTCCGGCCACAGGCTCCGAAACGCGTGTGTCCATGCCTATCAAATCTGACTGGGCACCGATCATGGATTTTACCTCCGCGGATATCTTTCAGCACTCGCCCTTGGGTGAGGTGCTAAATTCATTGAGGTCTCTCTCCTTGTCAGGAGACTCTTGGCCGAACTATGTCCGGCTAGAGTGGGAAGCGGACGACAAAGAATTTCGTTCCCCACCCACCACCCACTTAATGGCCACTATCGATGACTAAACCAACGTGCTTGGCTTTAACTCCGAAGACATCGACGGTATGGACGACGATGCAGGAGAAGAACAAGAACCACCTCCCTCAATACGTTGGACAACCACCTCATCATATGATATATACATGGTGGATACCCCCAAAGAAAGCAATGGCGATGAGGCAATGGAGGATAATCCCCTTGATAAGCAATCTAAGCACTGATGTCATAGGCGCCGCTCTAAGCCCCGCCATAACAAAAATAGCGATACCGGCACAAGAGATGATAACAATCAGATGGTGCCGAAGACGAAAACAATCCCGCCCAGCCAGGCTTCGAGCAGGCCGAGCGGGAGGATGGGCAAGCTAGCCCTAAGGAACAGGCAACAGATGGAGAATCATAGGATGACAAATACATGCCCCTCTCCGAAGACGAAGTGAGCCTTGGCGACAAAGAATTCATCATGCCTGAGGATCCCGTCGAGCAGGAGCGCTTCAAGCGCCGGCTTATAGCCACTGCAAAAAGCCTGAAGAAGCAGCAGCAGCTTCAAGCTGATCAAGATTTGCTAACTGATAGATGGACCGAGGTCCTGGCAGCTGAGGAATACGGACTCGAGCGCCCTACCAAAAGTTATCCAAACCGCAGGTCGCTACCTCAACTCGAGGAGGAGGCATTAAAGCCTACACTACCAGTGCATGATGCGGCTGACCGGCCACCTCGTGGCCGAGACAAAGTGGCGTATCATCCCAAACTCCAGCATGCACCCCGTCGCCAATCAAACAATAACACTAAGTCCAGGGGCTACATGAAGGACCTGTGAGACGTATTGGAAATCAAAGCAGGACAATCAAGATCGATCTACGGATCATGGGGGCGCACCACAACGCGTGATGATGACCATCACACCGGATATACTAAAAACAAGTCCGGTCGGGCCGAATACAACAGACCAGACTCATTTGAACTACGTCGTGATGTAGCCCGGCATAGAGGCGCTGCACACCCCCTATGCTTCACTCATGAAGTAATGGATCATGAATTCCTAGAAGGGTTTAAACCCGTAAACATTGAATCATATGATGGCACGACAGACCCCGCGGTATGGATTGAAGATTTCCTTCTCCACATTCACATGGCCCGCGGTGATGATCTACATGCCATCAAGTACCTCCCACTAAAACTCAAAGGACTGGCTCGGCATTGGCTAAATAGCCTGCCGGCAAACTCCATTAGCAGTTGGGAGAACTTGGAAGATGCATTCCTTGACAACTTCCAGGGAACTTATGTGCGACCACTGGATGCTGATGACCTAAGTCACATAACCCAATAGCTAGGAGAGTCAGCCAGGAAATTCAGGACTTGGTTCTTAACTAAAAAGAACCAAATCGTCGACTGTCCGGATGCCGAAGCCTTAGCAGCCTTTAAGCATAACATCCGCTACGAGTGGCTCGCTCGACACCTCGGCCAAGAGAAGCCAAAATCCATGGCAGCTCTCACGACACTCATGACCCGCTTTTGTGCGGGCGAGGACAGCTGGCTGGCTCGTAGCACCAGCACATCAAGAAATCCTGGCACTTCCGATGCCAGAGATATCAACGGCAAGCCACGACGCAACAGACACAAGCGTCACAACAATGGCGACAACATCGAAGACACGACAGTCAATGCCGGATTCGTGGCTCTAAGTCCGGTCAGCGGAAAAAGCCATTCAAAAGAAACAATCCGGGGCCGTCCAGTCTGGACCGCATACTCGATCGCTCGTGTCAAATTCACGGCACCCCCGATAAACCAGCCAACCACACCAACAGAGAATGCTGGGTGTTCAAATAGGTCGGCAAGTTGAATGCCGAAAACAAGGAAAAGGGGCTGCATAGCGATGACGACGAGGAGCCCCGGCCGCCAAACACAGGAGGACAGAAGAATTTCCTCCCCAAGTGAAAACGGTGAATATGATATACGCAACCCATATCCCCAAGCGGGAACGGAAGCGTGCACTAAGGGACATCTATGCGATGGAGCCAGCCGCCCCAAAGTTCAACCCATGGTCCTCTTGTCCGATCACTTTCGATCGCAGGGACCATCCTACCAGTATTCGTCATGGCGGTTCCGCCGCATTGGTCCTCGACCCCATTATTGACGGATTCCACCTCACACGAGTCCTTATGGACGGTGGCAGCAGCCTGAACCTCCTCTATCAGGATATAGTGCGCAAAATGGGCATGGACCACTCAAGGATCAAACCCACAAAAACCACCTTTAATGGTGTCATACCAGGTGTAGAGGCCTGTTGCACGGGCTCAATCACATTGGAAGTGGTCTTCGGATCTCCAGACAACTTCCGAAGCGAGGAGTTAATCTTCGATATCGCCCCCTTCCGTAGTGGCTATCATGCACTGCTCGGACGAACCGCATTTGCCAGATTCAATGTGGTACCGCATTACGCATACCTCAAGCTAAAAATGCCAGGACCTCGCGGGGTTATAACAGTTAATGGAAACATAGAGCGCTCGCTCCGTATGGAGGAGCACACTGCGGCCCTCGCAGCAGAAGTACCAAGCAGCCTTCTTAGGCAGACCGCCAATTCGGCGATAAAACCCCTGGACACCATCAAGCGAGTCCGGAGTGCCCTGCAACAGGATCGTCCGGCACGTTCAGAGCTCGACTAGAAATTCGGCCTCCGTCCTAGTCCCAGTCAAGCGGCGAAATTTGTGCCGCGCATACATAATTACGCACTCAAAATACCATCGGCATAGGCGGAGGCACGGCTATGACGGTCCACAATGCAGTTCGACCGCCCCAGGATCCGTGCATCTTTACACCTTTTTCCTTTCAGGTCCCTATCTTCGCGAGGCTCTTCCAATAGCCCGACTATCAGACCCATAGCGGGACGGACACACCAAGGAGACAAGAAGCTTTGGCGTACAAGGGAATCCTCAGGTGGTCTCTGATAATGATTGTTATACCTGTTTTACATACCCGCACGCAGCTCGCTCTTGGTCAGGACGTGTCAAACAGTCCTATTCCGCTTATCGCACTACTTGTACGCATACGCCTCGGCGTATTATTCAAATAACAATGGAAAATAATGTGCATCATCAGCTTACTATTACATTTCTTTATCCTTTTCCTTTACTATTTATTTATTACAAATTGCACCCTTACATTTTGGTACGTCCAGTTCTCCAGGAGCTTCAGTGTACCCCATAACATGGCAAGAAAAGTACGAACATTTCGACAGTGCGGCACCCCGAACTTATAGCATTATATACATCAACTCCGAATCATGTCTTGGGTCAATAGTTGGGTTTGCCCGGCTCCTATGTTTTGGTACCTTACGTTCCGCTATATCTGCTAAGGTAGCACATGGAGAACTACTGCGATTGTGTCCCGGTTCTTCCGGACGGGCACCTCAGTAGAGAAAGCCGAAAACTGGCTGTCATGATGAGGCGAGAGTTGGTCACTGTTCGAGAGGTCTCAAATCCTTAAAGATTTTTTCCACTTCAGGCGAGGAATCGGCCTTGTCTGATTTAGGTGTATATAGCGCCCCAAGTTCGGCCTTCCGAATACTAGGGGCTTCGCCAAAATTTAAAATTATAGACTTCTATGGCCAAGTGAGAGTGATAAAGCTGTATAGTCCGATTGCCTTGTTCGTTACGCTAAACACCTCCTTAAAAGGACCAAAAATTTGGATAAAGAGTGTTTATATTTATCCCGAACACCCTAGTACTAGTTACATGGGGGCAGAAGCCGACGACTGGCCAACTCTCAGATTTTATAAACGGCCACACAGAAGGTAATATTTTAAATCAACAAGCGTTATATAGCGCACATGAACTCGTTTTCATATTACAGGATGACATGAGTACATTCATTCAAATATTACATCCTTAGCACATTCATCCACCACAACGGGGCACCCTTCAGGACACCATCATAATACTTTTCGGGGGTGGCGATGCTCCTTGCCCTCCGGCGGCCCCTCCGTCACCAGCTTCTCGGCATCCATCTTCGCCCAGTGCACTTTCGTGCGAGCGAAGGCCCTGCCCGCACCTTCAATGCAGACGGACCGCTTAATGACTTCAAGTCGCGGACATGCATTTACCATCGCTTTACAAGGCCGAAGTAGCTACCGGGCAGGGGCTAGCCAGGCCACAGCCGGACCATGAGGTCCTTCATGGCGAGTTCGGACGCCTTGTGCAATTCGACCAGTTGCTTCAGCTGGTCTCTCAAGGGCATCGGATGTTTGGTCCCGGTATATTGAGACCAGAACAACTTCTCCATCAAGCTCCCTTCTTCGGCACGCTAGAACTCCTCGGCATCCGATATGCTGCACGGCAGATCTGCGAACGCTCCTGGAGAGCTCCGAATTCGGGTAAGTAAAAGGAAAGTCTTCTTCACATGCTTTCTTTGCATAATGAATGCCTTACCCGCCGCTATCTTCTTCGCCGCCTGAATCTCCTAGAGGACCTTTTGGGCTTCGGCCTTGGCATCTTGCACGCTCTGGAGGGCCTTCGCAAGCTCGGACTCTTGCGTCTTGGAGTCACGCTCCAAGGACTCGAATTTTTTGACGAAGTCCTGGAGCTCTTGCTGCACCTCATCAACTCGAGCCTCCTATTTCTCGTGCTCGGTGTGCTCCTTGGCCGTTTTGTCTTCGGCCTCGGACAACGCCTTCTTAAGGGCCGCCACTTCAGTCGTGGCCCCTATTAAAATTCATGATGCTTCTGTTAGCATCAACGCTTTTTCCTTTATATGATATACGGACGGGGTATCGCTTACCTTTGTTCTCCTCGAGCTGCCTCGTCACGAGGCCGAGCTCTTCCTCGGCCCACCCCAGGTCCCGCTTCAGTCCTGAGACCTCCGAAGTGCGGGCGGCAGTGGCCAGCAGTGACGCCTGCTTATTCACATAGACACAATATGATTAGACTCCTGTTGATGTTATTTGATCCTCTGTTCAGCCTTTCTTTCCGAAACCAAACAGAGAATCAGGGGCTACTGTCTATACTGCGATATTTTCTCATAATTCAGTTACTTACCTCAAAGCCTGTTAGGAGGCTGGCGCAGGCTTCGGTCAATCCGCTTTTGGCGGACCGAACCTTCTCAATCACCGTACTCATAAGAGTACAATGTTCTTCATCAATGGAAGTGCCCTGAAGTGCTTCCAGCAAGTTGTCCGATGCCTCTGGATGGACAGAGGTCATCGGCATAGGCGGCTCACCCCCCTTAGCGAGGGGCTGCCTGCGTGAATCCGGAACCACTGGAGGTTTCGGTGCAGTATCCGGCTAGGGGCCAAACTTGCTGCGGCCCCCCTCATTAGAATCAATGGGGGTCTTCCCCCCCATGTGCCCGATGTCGGGGATTTCGCCTTGGGGCGCCTCCAGAACTGTCTCCCCCTGGCCCGGTATCCTCAGAGACAATACCTCGATGTCATCCGCGGGTCGAGGTGTGGTGGCCGTCGGGAGCAAATCGTTGTTCATCGCCGATGCGCTCAAAGACCCATCCGAGGAGGATAAGTCGATGGGGGCTTTGGACGGACTGCACGATCATATTTAACATAATAAGAAGCAATAAAGCAAAACATGCCGGAAGTATTATGGTATCCGGATACTTACGACTTCGCTAGGGGCTTGTCCCTGGGTAGCCACTCCTCGTCGCTGTAGGTGGCTGTCATGGAGTGGTCCGGAGGGAGGGTCCTTCCCTTCTTGGACCCTTGGCCTCCCCAAACGGGGCGGCCTTCCTTCCCCCCCCTCGGTTTGGGGGGGAGGATTTTCCTCTTCCTCCTCCTCGTTTTTGTTGGAGGAGTGCGCCTCGGTGTCTTCGGACGATGAGTCCGACACCACCTTGCGTCGGAGACCTTTTCTGGTCCCCGTGGCCTTCTTCTTGGCCTTCTTCTCCGGCACCTCATAGGGCGCCGGAAACAGCATCTCCGTTAGGAGAGCCGTCGCTAGATCTTCAGGTAGTGGAGCTGGACAGTCGATCCGCTTCGCTGTTGCCACCCAGTCTTGTTAAATTGGTGTGGAGACTTAGATTCCTCTCACGAATATACTGGGGAAAGGAGCATCTTGTAAAACGTAGAGAACTTACCGGATTGGAGGGGCGCTTTGCGCTGAGTCCGCGATCTTCAGTAACGGGAGGAGGTACCTCGGCGGCCTTGAACAGCACCTTCCAGACGTCTTTGTGCATCGTGTCGAAGATCTCTCGCAGCGTTTGGTGTTTGGCCAAATCGAACTCCCACATATTGAATGCCCGTCTTTGACATGGGAGAATCCGGTGGAAGAGCATGACCTGGAACACATTGACAAGCTTGATTTTCTTGCTTATCATATTTTTGACACAGTTCTGGAGTCCGGTCAGCTCCACTAGCTCACCCCAGGCTAAACCCTTCCTTTTCTAGGAGGTAAGCCGCATCGGGATACCAGATCGAAATTCGGGGCAGCCGCCCAGTTGGAGCCGCGCGGCTCGGTGATATAGAACCACCCCGATTGCCACCCCTTCATAGTCTCCACATAGGAGCCTTCGAGCCAGGTGACGTTGGGCATCTTGCCCACCATTGCGCCTCCGCACTCCGCTTGTCGGCCGACCACTATCTTCGGCTTCACGTTGAAGATCTTTAGCCACAGGCCGAAGTGGGGCTTGATGCAGAGGAAGGCCTCGCACACGACGATAAACACCGAGATGTTGAGGATGAAATTGGGGCCAGATCATGGAAATCTAGCCCATAGTAAAACATGAGCACGCGGACGAATGGGTGGAGAGGAAATCCTAGTCCGCGGACGAAGTGGGCAAGAAACACAACCCTCCCGTGGGGTTCCGGAGTAGGGACAATCTGCCCTGCGTCCGGGAGCCGGTGCGCGATGTCTCCGGCCAAGTATCCGACCTCCCGGAGCTTCGTGATGTCCTCCTCCGTAACGGAGGAGGCCATCCACTTGCCTCTCGCTCCGGACATGTTTGGAATGGCTTTACGGAGAAGGTGAGAACTTGGGCGCTGGAGCTCAAGCGTGCGAGAATGGATGAGCGAAGGAAGAAGAAGGCGTGGGTGAAAGGGAGGAATCCTTATCTCTTTATAAAGGCGGTAGAAACTGTGCGCCTCCCCACTTTCCGGTAAACTCGCTTATTCCCCAAGCGCCACGCTTGAGGGTGTGGTTGGGTTACCCGCACCCTTATTGATGAGAATCCCGTGATAAGGGGACACGATCTCAGCTTCGACAAGATGTGCCAAGGAAACCGCCTCGCAATATGTGCAGTAGCTGGTTGAGGAAAACGGTTCGAATAATAACCGGGCCGTGGTGTGATGTCACGCTGTGAAAAGTTGTTAGTAGATTAGATTTGTGGAATATTGTGCCCTCTACGGTGGTATGTGGAATTTGTTTTGCAAAGCCGGGCACGATCCTTGTGTTTGAAATCTTCTATGGAGTATTCGGAGAAGGAACCCGCCTTGCAATGCCAAAGACAATCTGCGTGTTAGACTCATCGTCATTGAAGCCTGGTTCAGGGGCTACTGAGGGAGTCCTAGATTAGGGGGTCCTTGGACAGCCGGACTATATACTTTGGCCAGACTGTTGGACTATGAAGATACAAGACTGAAGACTTCATCCCGTGTCCGGGTGGGACTCTCCTTTGCGTGGAAGGCAAGCTTGGCAATTCGGATATGTAGATCTCCTTCTCTGTAACCGACTCTGTGTAACCCTAGCCCCCTCCGTGTCTATATAAACCGGAGGGTTTAGTCCGTAGGACAAGAACAATTATAATCATAGGCTAGCTTCTAGGGTTTAGCCTCTACGATCTCGTGGTAGATCAACTCTTGTAATACTCATATCATCAAGATCAATCAAGCAGGAAGTAGGGTATTACCTCCATCGAGAGGGCCCGAACCTGGGTAAACATCGTGTCCCCTGCCTCCTGTTACCATTAGCCTTAGACGCACAGTTCAGGACCCCCTACCCGAGATCCGCCGGTTTTTACACCGACACCATACGTTATCGAGGAGGTCTATCATTCCGGTGCCATAAAAATCAACAACTTCAAAGGCACAAACCCGAAGGTGGTGAATGGTCAAAGTATCAAACATTATATCTCAGGTAATCCTATAAATGTTGAAACTAATATTATTGAAATCGTGACCCCGGAGGAATACATAAGAGACACTTTCCAGAATGTTTCAGACTCCAAAAAGGAATAGGTATGTGGTACGGTAAGTAAACCGACTCCAAAACAGTTCTAATAGCAATTTTTCTCTGTTTTGGAATATTTAAGAAAATAGAAAATAAGAAGTAGTCCAGGAAGGACACGAGGCGTCCACGAGGGTGGAGGGCACGCCCTACCTTGCTGGGGTGCCCCCCTGCCTCATGGGCACCTCGTGTGCTCTCTGGACTCCGTTTTCTTGCATGATACTTCTCTCGTTCGGTAAAAATTCATTATACAATCTCCCGAAGGTTTTGACCACCGTATCACGCAAATATCTTTTGTCTTTGTTTTGAGCTATTTTTCTGACAGATCTAGAGCACCATGACGTCTTTAAGCGCTCCCAAGGACAAGTTTTTCCAGAGGGTCATCAACCCCTATCTCGCGGAGGTGCTGCATCACCCTCGAACCATTGAGATGCATGAGGGGGTGCTGCACATCCGCGATGTGGAGGGACCAAGCAGTACCGGAAGCGTGGAGACAAAGCTCGAAGCGATGGAACAACAAGTTTTCAAGTGCCAAGGGATGGTGGAGCACGGACTTAGCGCCAACCAGATGATGATCGCAGAGTTCACAAACAACCACAAGTTGGACACCAAGAACATTGGGGAGACCATCTTCAAGCTTCATGAGAAAATCGAGTACCTCCAAGCCCAGATCTATGACCCGCAAAACCAAAACTGTGAGTATGAATATAGATTCAAGAGGATGAGTTTGGCTGTAGATTTGAGGATCCCGGAGACTCGATCATACTTCTATGATGGTGAGCCTATGCCTTGGAAGACAGACGACAAGCCTACATCATCAACAACTCCTTCTTCACCACCTCCTAGGACATAATCACATGGGTATGGGCACTCCCCTTGGCAACTGCCAAGCTTGGAGGAGGTGCCCCGGTATCGTATCATCATCACACTCCTATCTTTATCGTTTTACTTAGTTCGATCCTTTTGGTAATATCTTGATCTAGTAGAATAAAGTTTTGGTATAAAGTAGTTTTGAGTTTTGCTTTGCGATCCCTCTATGTAATCGAGTCCGTGAGCTATATATAATAAAGATTAGTGTTGAATCAAGGGCTTTTGCTATCTTGCTATGATATTAGGTGCACAAAAGAGTAAAAAGAATAAAAGAGTTCATATTGATCTTATGGATAGTAATGACTTCACACATAGAGAGTATGAGGCTTAAAAGTTGTTGAGAGTCGGCAAACATAGTTTTGGTCATCGTTGCAATTAATAGGAAGTACTAAAGGAAGAGAGGTTTTCACATATAAATATACTATCTTGGACATCTTTTATGATTGTGAGCACTCATTAAAGTATGACATGCTAAAGAGTTGATGTTGGACAAGGAAGACAACGTAATGGTTTATGTTTTCTCACATCTCTGTTAAAGTATACTATCACGGATCATTCAAACATGTTGAGCTTGCCTTTCCCCCTCATACTAGCCAAATTCCTTGCACCAAGTAGAGATACTACCTGTGCTTCCGAAAATCCTTAAACCCAGTTTTGCCATGAGAGTCCACCATACCTACCTATGGATTGAGTAAGATCCTTCAAGTAAGTTGTCATGTTGCAACCAATAAAAATTGCTCTCTAAATATGTATGACTTATTAATGTGAATAAAATAAGCTTTATACGATCGTGTGATATGGAAGTAATAAAAGCGACGGACTGCATAATAAAGGTTCATATCACAAGTGGCAATATAAAGTGACGTTCTTTTGCATTAAAATTTCGTGCATCCAACCAAAAAGCACATGGCAACCTCTGTTTCCCTCTGCGAAGGGCCTATCTTTTACTTTATGTCTTTTACATTATGCAAGAGTCAAGGTGATCTTCACCTTTCCCTTTTTATTTTATCCTTTGGCAAGCACCTCATGTTGGAAAGATCCTGATATATATATATATCCAATTGGATGTAAGTTAGCATGAACTATTATTGTTGGCATTACCCTTGAGGTAAAATGTTGGGAGGCAACACTATAAGCCCCTATATTTCTCTGTGTCCGATAAAAACTGCAGAACTGTAAGTATTGCGTGAGTGTTAGCAATTGTGGAAGACTAAATGATAGTTGAGTATGTGGACTTGCTGAAAAGCTCTATTATTGAATCTTTCCGATGTTATGATAAATTGCAATTGCTTCAATGACTGAGATTTTCGTTTGTTAGTTCTCAATGAAGTTTCTGAATCATACTTGACATTGTGAATAGATTGTTACTTGAGCATAAGAAATCATATGACAATATATATATATATATATATATGTTGTTACAAGAATGATCATGATGCCCTCATGTACGTATTTTATTTTTATCGACACCTCTATCTCTAAACATGTGGACATATTCTTCGACATCAGCTTCTGCTTGAGGATAAGCAAGGTCTAAGCTTGGGGGAGTTGATACGTCCATTTTGCATCATGCTTTTATATCAATATTTATTGCATTATGGGCTGTTATTTCACGTTATGTCACAATACTTATGGCTATTCTCTCTTATTTTACAAGGTTTAATATGAAGAGGGAAATGCAGGCAACTGGGATTCTGGGCTGGAGAAGGAGCAAATATTGGAAACCTATTCTGCACAGCTCCAAAAGTCCTGAAACTCCACGACAGTCATTTTTGGAATTAATGAAAAATATCCAGCAGAAGAAATACCTGAGGGGGGCCACCCACCATCCATGAGGGTGGGGGCGCGCCCACCCTGACAGGGCGCGCCCCCCTGCCTCGTGGACCCCCTGGCAGCTCTCCGGTGCCCCTCTTCTGCTATATGAAGTCTTTCACCCTAGAAAAAATCATAAGCAAGCTTACGGGACGAAACTCCGCCGCCACGAGGCGGAACCAATCCAGGGCTCTCGCGGAGCTGTTCTGCCGGGGAAACTTCCCTCCGGGAGGGGGAAATCATCATCATCGTCATCACCAACGATCCCCTCATCGGGAGGGGGTCAATCTCCATCAACATCTTCACCGGCACCATCTCCTCTCAATCCCTAGTTCATCTGTTGTATCCAATATTTGTACCAAAACCTCAGATTGGTAACTATGGGATGCTAGTAGTGTTGGTTACTCCTTGTAGTTGATGCTAGTTGGTTTATTTGGTGGAAGATCATATGTTCAGATCCTTAATGCATATTAATACTCCTCTGATCATGAACATGAATATGCTTTGTGAGTAGTTTGATACATCTCCAACGTATCTATAATTTTGATTGCTCCATGCTACTTTATCTACTGTTTTGGACTATATTGGGCTTTATTTTCCACTTTTATATTATTTTTGGGACTAACCTATTAACCGGAGGCCCAGCCTAGAAATGCTATTTTTTTGCCTATTTCAGTGTTTTGAAGAAACGGAATATCAAACGGAGTCCAAACGGAATGAAACCTGCGGGAACGTGATTTTCTCACCGAACGTGATCCAGGACACTTGGACCCTACTCCAAGACGTAACACAGGCGGTCACGAGGGTGGGGGGCACCTCCCCCCTAGGGCATGCCCCCTGCCTTGTGGCCCCCCTGTTGCTCCAGTGACGTACTCCTTCCTCCTATATATACCTATGTATCCCCAAACGATCAGAACAGGAGCCGAAAACCTAATTCCACGCTGCAACCTTCTGTATCCATGATATCCCATCTTGGGGCCTGTTCCGGAGCTCCGCCGGAGGGGGCATCCACCAGAGAGGGCTTCTACATCAACACCATAGCCCCTCCGATGAAGTGTGAGTAGTTTACTTCAGACCTTCGGGTCCATAGCTAGTAGCTAGATGGCTTCTTCTCTCTTTTTGGATCTCAATACAATGTTCCCCCCTCTCTCGTGGAGACCTATTCGATGTAATCTTCTTCTTTTTGCGGTGTGTTTGTTGAGACGATGAATTGTGGGTTTCTGATCCAGTTTATTTATGAACAATATTTGAATATTCTCTAAATTCTTTTACGTATGATTGAGTTATCTTTGCAAGTCTCTTCGAATTATCCTTTTTGGTTTGGCCAACTAGATTGGTAGTTTTTGCAAAGGGAGAAGTGCTTAGCTTTGGGTTCAATCTTGCGGTGTCCTTTCCTAGTGACAGAAGGGGCAGGAAGGCACGTATTGTATTGTTGCCATCGAGGATAACAAGATGGGGGTTTTATCATATTGCATGGATTTATCCCTCTACATCATGTCATCTTGCTTAAGGCGTTACTCTGTTTTTAACTTAATACTCTAGATGCATGCTGGATAGCGGTCGATGAGTGGAGTAATAGTAGTAGATGCAGAATCGTTTTGATCTACTTGTCTCGGATGTGATGCCTATATACATGATCATACTTAGATATACTCATAACTATGCTCAATTCTGTCAATTGCTCAACAGTAATTTGTTCACCCACCGTAGAATACTTATGCTCTTGAAAGAAGCCACTAGTGAAACCTATGGCCCCCGGGTCTATTCTCATCATATCAATCTCTATCGCTTTATTTACTTACTTTGTTTTTACTTTGCCTTTTACTTTTCACTTTGCATCTATCTATCAAAAACACCAAAAATATTATTTATCATCTCTATCAGATCTCACTCTCGTAAGTGACCGTGAGGGAAATACTTACCCTACTTTGCTGCATCATCCTCTCCTCTTTGGGGAAATCCAATGCAGTGCTCAAGAGGTAGCAAGAAGAATTTCTGTCCCCATTGTCGGGGAGGCTCACGCAAGCAAGTCAACAATACCAAGTACCCATCACAATCTCTATCTCTCGCATTACATTATTTGCCATTTGTCTCTCGTTTTCCTCTCCCCCACTTCACCCTTGCCGTTTTATTCGCCCTCTCTTTCCCAATCTCCTCCTCTCTTTTTGGTTTGCCTTCTTCCTCGTCCGTTTGTTTGCTCGTGTGTTAGTTTGCTTGCCTGTCATCATGGCTAATCTAGTATCTTCTCCGTTATCTCCCGAGAATGAAGTTCTAAATTTTAAACAAATGGAGGGAGAAAATCTAAAAGACGCTTGGTATAGAATTTGCAATGCTCAATATAGATCTACCAGGAAGCAATCTACTTCAGTTCTTCTTCGTAATTTTTACGTAAGTGCTAATTCTTGGTATAGATATATCCTTGATACCATTACCGGAGGGAATTTCTTTGGTAGCCATACTTTTGATTCTTATAATGCTTTAATAGATTTATTTGGCTCACCACCTCTTTTGATTAATGGAACTACGTTAACTTTGGAGCATGTTATGCAAAGACTTGAAACTATTGAGAATAAAGTTGCTACCATTGAATCAATTGAAAATCTTGATAAAAAGATCCACAATCAAATTACCCAATATGGATCTAAGGTAGGAATGACTTTGAAAAATATTAAAGAAAAAGAACCCATAGTTAATGAGAAAATTAATCTAGATTCCACAAGAATCGATAAACTTGAGGGTATCATTACCAACTTGGGAACCGCTTTTTCTTCCGTTCAAAACACTCCAAGTTCGTCTACTAAAAATACTAAGCTTATTTATGTTCCTAAGAATAAGGGTGAATCATCTCGTAAGAAAACCGTGGATCTTAAATCTATATGTGTTCATCCCAATCTTTTTACCGTCATTAAGGAACCTTTTGCTATAAATGAATTTTTCGATCTGTTGCCTGAAAATTTGACAATTATTAGAAAGAAAGAAAATTCTAAATGAGGTAGATGCCTCATTATAGAATTGCCTACTAAAGATGGCAATACCTAGATCTAATCCATGCTTTTATGCCTAGCTAGGGGCGTTAAACGATAGCGCTTGTTGGGAGGCAACCCAATTTTTTTTTGCTTATACTTAGGAATAAATAATCCATCTAGCCTCTGTTTGGATGTGGTTTTATGTTTTAATTAGTGTTTGTGCCAAGTAGAACCTATAGGATTACCTACGATGATAGTTGATCTGATTCTGCTGAAAAACAGAAACTTTGCGTGAACGAAAATAATATTTTTAAATCACAGGAAAGTGATTTTGCATTGATTCTTTTTGATGCTGTTCAATAAACAAATTGTACAGGACTTCCTATTTTGGTAGAACTTTTAGAGTTCCAGAAGTTTGCATTAGTTACAGATTGCTACAGACTGTTCTGTTTTTGACAGATTCTGTTTTGCGGGTGTTGTTTGCTTATTTTGATGAATCCATGGCTAGTAAAATAGTTTATAATCCATAGAGAAGTTAGAATACAGTAGGTTTAACACCAATATAAATAAAGAATGAGTTCATTACAGTACCTTAAGTAGTTCTTTGTTTTCTATCTCTAACGGAGCTCACGAGATTTCTGTTGAGTTTTGTGTTGTGAAGTTTTCAAGTTTTGGGTGAATTCTTTTGATGGATTATGGAACAAGGAGTGGCAAGAGCCTAAGCTTGGGGATGCCCATGGCACCCCCAAGATAATCCAAGGACACCAAAAAGTCAAAGCTTGGGGATGCCCCGTGTCGGATTTCGGGTTCCAGCAGACCCTCTAGATTCGAACACTGGGGTGCGCGCGGAGATTTCGCCCTCTGCCTACCTGCACCTCACCGCCTCGCTATGATCTAAGCAATCAAAGGAACAACACAAGAGACACAGAGTTTATACTGGTTCAGGCCACCATTGTGGTGTAATCCCTACTCCAGTGTGTGGTGTGGTGGATTGCCTCTTGGGCTGATGATGAACAATACAAGGAAGAACAGCCTCGCGAGGGTCTGTTCTTGGCTGGTGCGATGAACTACTAGGGGGAGTTCAGTCGCTCTCTCAATTAATCGGTCCGTTGTGATCTCATCTCTCATCTCTCTTGTGGTGGCTAGTCCTATTTATAGGCAAAGGCCCTGGGCCTCCTCGCAAATATTGAGCGGGAAGGGCGCCAACAATTGGCCATTTTGAAGGGGAACATCTAGTACACTTATCCTGACTAAAGTTGGTCCTCGCCTGCCAAAGGCTCTAGTGGTGACGCCGGCTTGGGCTCCACGATGACCTCCATCCTGCCGTTCTGCTGGTCTTGGTCTTGTTGCACCGAAATGGATGCCTTTGCTTGATGCTCTCGCCTACGCTTGCTCCCTTTGCACCAAAGAGGAAAGGGAGGACACTGCGCGGCCTGGCGCCCGCCTGGCGCCCTTGGTCGTCAAGGCGTGCGTCATGGGCACCTCGTGAGGTACCCTGCCTTGATCTCTCCACCTCCTCGCGAGCCAGCCTAACGAGGCCGTGCCTGAGGAAGCCTCTTGTCGTCCGCCCCGCGAGGCTTGGCCCCTCGCGAGGGTCTTGAGCTCGTGCTGATGAAGATGGGCCATGCCAGGCCGCCCCTTGAGCCACGCCGCAGGCCGCATGCAGGCAAGTCTTGGGACCCCTGTTCCCAGAACACCGACAGTAGCCCCCAGGCCCAATGCACGCCTGGACTTGGCTGAGCAGAGAGGCGAAGGGGCAAGTGCGAAGCGTCGCGGGCCCTAACAGCCTGTGGCCTCGGCGGCCGCATGGCGGTTGATTGGACGTGGGCGGCTCCGCTCCCCCACGACGCCTCGGCAACTGCACGAACTGACAAGTCCCTGCATGCAAGAATTGGTCATGATTACCTGCGATCGTGGAAGCCGACGGTTGGCCTCCCCTGGCTATAAGTACGGAACGGCGTGAGCCATTCCAATTCATCTTCCTCTGCTACTTCTCCTCTTCTTCATCTTCACCTCTGCTCCGCCTTGCCGCAATGGCTCCGATACGCCGGTTCTCCACATAAGAGAAGGGAAAGGCCCCCCGAGAGGGCCCCGACCCACTTCCGCCAAAGAAGCGGTTGGTCCTCTGCCGCCGAGATGAGGGCGTGCGGCAGGAGGTGTCGAGGCCTTGGTGCAAGCGGCCCCCGCCAGGGTTTCCGCTGCCCTTGTACGCCCACCTTGAGGGCCCTGCAGGAGCTAATGCCGAGCGCCATGGACGACGCCGCTGTCGGCGCCGGCGGGTCACGGCGGTGCGCGTTGTCCCTCCTAGAGTTCACGCTGAGGGCTCTTCCCGAGAGTTTGTGCTCCACGCCGCCATGCCTCCTCGATCTTGGATTCGCCTTCCTCCTTCCTTCGCCTCTGAGATTCCGCCAAGGGGGCCTTTCAGGCTCTGGTTGCAGCACGCCAATTGCCAGACTCCTGCGACCGATGCGGATGTCGAGGTCGTCGCTCCAGGTAAGGTCTTCATGACCCGGGGCTGGGGCGAGATCGCCCGGGTTTGTAGGACGAGGGGTGCCCTCGTGATCCACCTGGAGTTCGACGGTGCTTCCATGATGCTCTTCAAGGTCTTCGACGAAGATGGGCGTCGGCTGGAGTGCTGTCCCAGAGGCAGCGGCAGAAGCCCCGAAGCGGCAAGGACCAAGCCTGCCATCGCACGTTCTTCCAGCAGCTCCTCAAGCGGCGAGGGCGCCGGAGGATCCAGCGACTCCGCCGAGCTCTTCGCGACTCCGGAGACGAGCGACGACAGCTACGAGCCCCCGAGCCTGCGCCGCTCTTGAAGCAGGACGGGCTCGTTAGGCCGCCGCCGTCTCTGATCTGGATGAGGTTAGCGCCGGTGCCTGGCGGCCCACTGTTGATGATGGCATCTGCCGTGACGGTTCCTGTAGTTAGGACTCCTTAGAATACGCGTCTTTTGTCCCTGCGAGGAGCCAAGAATACACCCCGTGGGGGCTTGTAAGGTGTCTGTAGCTCCGTTTGTCAATATGATCCTTATCGTGAAGCAGTGCGAGATGCTTATTCCATCTTAGCTTAGTTTCTTCCTTTCGGACCTCTCAGGGCTTGGTGCTCTGCGCCGCCAGGTCCCGGTCCCAAGGCGGCTTCAGCCGTCGCTGGTATGCCAGGTCGCGATGCCGTGGTCAAGGCCAGGAGGTGAGCGGCCCGGGGTCCAGTAAGAGCCCCTGAGTCGCGATGCTCAGGTGGTCCCCTTTAGCGCTCAAGCAGCTATCGTTCGGTGAGAAAGGAATGTGACGTTGCTAACACGAGATTGGATTGGATGAGGTGACGGTGCTGCGATAGCTAGTGTTTCCGGAGAGTGACTTATCTCGAGAGTCAGGAAACACTTCCTGGTGCGGCGCTAGGTCCGTGCCTTGGCCGGTGAGGGGTTGCCTCGCGAGGTCTCCGCGTGCCTCTTTCCTCTCGCCTCTGCTCCCCTTTCTGCTCTACGTCCTCGGGTCCCGGCCCTCGAGCGGGTCTCAGCCATCGCTGGTTTGCCAGGTCTCGATGCCATGAACAAAGCCACACGGTGAGGGCTGGAGAGCCGGTAGGAGCCCTGAGTCGCGATGCTTAGGTACCCCCCCCCCTTTAACGTGCAAGCGGTTCGCGCGTACGAGAGTGAAGAGGACGCTATGAGGGCCTCGCCTGGCGCTTCTCCTTGGGGGGATCCTGCAGACCCACCACAAAAAGAGCAAAAGTCCGCTATGACAAGCGGCGGTGAGCCGTTAGTTGCTTTGGAGAGGCGACGAGGCACTAAAGGCCTGACGAGGTGTATTGGGGCACCCGTGAGCCAGCGCAGGACTCACGGGGCCCTACCCCAAGGCGGGTTGCGCCTGGCACTGGGCCTTAACCTGTGATGTGTTCCTGCAAATTTGGCCAGATGCCGATGCTCTACGTCCTCGGGTCCCGGCCCTCGAGTTAGTCTCAGCCGTCGCAGGTTTGCCGGGGCGCGATGCCGTGGGCAAAGCCAGAGGGTGAGGGCTGGAGAGTCGGTAGGAGCCCTGAGTCGCGATGCTCAGGTACCCCCCCTTTAACGTGCAAGCTTGGTTAGATGTCGACGCTCTACGTCCTCGGGTCCCGGCCCTCGAGCTAGTCTCAGCCGTCGCTGGTTTGCCAGGGCGCGATGCCGTGGACAAAGCCAGAGGGTGAGGGCTAGAGAGCCGGTAGGAGCCCTGAGTCGTGATGCTCAGGTACCCCCCCTTTAACGCGCAAGCTGCCAACATCAAGGAAGAAGAGGTGCCACGGACAGGCACCAAATAACAAGCATGATGGGTCGAATGCATGGCCCAAAAATAAACGCAAGAGAGGTACACGCCGCTGGGTCTGACCCGAATGACTTGGGGATGATGCAGCCCGAGGGGCGCCCCCAACAAAGTAAGCTAAGAACACGAGCAAAAGGGATGCACGCCGCAGGGACGGACCCACGTGGCCTGGGAATGATGCAGCCCTGAGGGCGCTCCCAGCTGCAAATGAAACTTGAAAGATGTCAACTGATAGTGTTGACGACAAAGGGGTGTTGAAGTAGCGGACGTAGCGAGCTGCGGGAGCCGATCTTCATGAGCCCCTAGGCCCAGGAGCCTCGGGAGGCTCCGGAGGCGCTGGTGGCTCCTCGCGAACCATCTCCATCTCCGCCAGGACTGCAGAACGCCTGGCCTCCTGAGCCTCCAGGATGCTCCTCATGAGGCACTGGCGCACCGCAGCCGCATTCGGCAAGCCGTAGGGCATGCGAACATAGCTGTGGGGTGGGCCTCCGCAGCGCCCCACACGTGAGGGCCAGAAGCGCTCCTGAGAGGCGACTCGGTTGAGCCCTGGGATGTTGATGCAGATGCGCAGCCCGCCATCCTCACCTGGATGGGGAGCTGCGACGGGTAAGCGGCGGCTGCCGCTCATGACTCTTGACTCCTGCAACTCCTGTGTGACCTGACTGACGAACTCCTGAGGGTTTGGCCCTCCTTGCTTTGCTCCTTCCTGAGGGAAACATGTTCTGAAACACGCCTCCGAGTGGTGCCCAAGCGCCTTCCTCGTGACCTTAGCGAGGTCGGTGGCCCTCCAGATGGGAGCCCCCGAGCCCTGCTTGAGGAGGGCGCCGGGCGCGCCTCCCTATGCGACAGAAGGAGGTACCCTCTGAGCAGGCGCAGACCCTGAGGGGCCTGCCCCCTGAGGGGTCGGGCCTGGCGATGTCTTCTTCTTCTTGGGGGCGGTCTCAGGGAGCCTCCCGCTCCCGCGATCTGGGTCTTCAAGTGATGCGGCCTGAAAAGCTCGTTCCAGGGAGCACACCATGTCTCTTTCTTCACAAGGCACTGTGATGACTCCACCGCTTCCTGGCAGCTTGAGGACGTTGTAGCCGTGATGAGTCACGGCCATGAACTTGGCGAGAGTTGGGTAGCCGAGGATAGCGTTGTACGGCAGGCGAATGTGGGCGACGTCGAAGTCGATGAGCTCGGTGCGGTAGTTGTTGCGCGCCCCGAAGGTGACAGGGAGGCACACCTGCCCAATTGGAATTGTGGAGCCATCAGTGACTCCGGAGAAAGGCTTGGTTGGCTGAAGCTGATCGTAAGGCACTTGGAGATTGTTGAACGTCTCTACGGACAGGACGTTGAGCCCTGCCCCGCCATCGATGAGGGTCCTGGTGACTTGCACATTGCTGATGACCGGGGAGCAAAGCATTGGGAGGACTCTAGCTGTGGCCGCGCACTTGAGCTGATCCGCTGAGCTAAACGTGATGGCGCACGCCGACCACCTGAGGGGGTGCGTGGCTTCAAGCTTAGGGAGGACTGCATTCACTTCACGGGCGAACTGCTTGAAGATGCGTTGAGAGGCTGGGGCTTGAGCTCCGCCCAGGATGCAGGCGATTCCGCGCGGCTCCTGGAAGCCCCCAACCCCCTCGTCCTGATGATGGTCCTCATTTCTCCTTGGCTGCGGCGGTAGCGGAGGGAGGCCTGCGTTTCCTTGCGGGTGATCCTCGCGAGGCCGATCCCTCCAGTCTCCCTCGCAAGGCTGATCCTGGCAGCGATCCTCACGAGGTCGGTCGTGCCACCCTTGGCGAGGGCCGCGGTCTTCCCAGCGTCCTGCATTCCTTCCTCCTCCTCGGCCATAGCCGCGATCGTTGCGGTCGGGGCGTCGGCCGACCCTTCCTTCTCGCACGGCTCGGAGCTCTTGGCATTCGTTGGTGTTGTGGGTGTGGACGTTGTGGTACACACAGTACCGGCTGCCCTTGAAAGACCCGGGCTGATCTCTACCCCGCTTGGTGTCTGGTTCTGCCGCGAGCACGGCAGCCCCCTTACGCTTCACGTCCTTGGCCTTGGATTTCTTCTCTTCTGGGTCGGCGGCTGGCAACTCGAGGAGGGAAAGGCGCCCTTCCTCAGCCCTCGCGCATTTGGTTGCCAAGTTGAACAGCTCCAAGGAAGTGCACATATCTTCATGCATCGCCAACTCCTCCTTCATCTTGACGTCGCGCACGCCGTCGGAGAAGGCTGAGATGATGGCCTCCTCGGTCACCTTGGGAATCTTGAGACGTGCGTTGTTGAAGCGCTGGATGTATTTCTGCAGGGTCTCTCCTGGTTGCTGCTTGATGCGGCGCATGTCGCTCACGGCAGGTGGCCGGTCGCGAGTATCTTGGAAGTTGGCGATGAAACGGGTGCGCATCTCGTCCCAGGAGGAGATCGTGCCTGGTGCCAGGTTCAAGAGCCAGGTGCGGGCCCCGTCCTTGAGTGCCATGGGAAACCAGTTCGCCATGACCTTCTCATCCCCGTTGGCGGCTTCGATGCCCAACTCGTAGAGCTGGAGGAACTCCGCAGGGTCGGCTGTGCCGTCATAGCGAGGAGGCGGGTCTGGCTTGAACTTGCAGGGCCATGCGACACTGCGCAGCTCGGTGGTGAAGGCGCGACATCTTGCCGTGGCCATGGGAGGCCTTTGGTGATGAGGAGCTTGGTCTTGCGGGCCCCCATGCGCTGTAGCTGGGTGCAGCGCGGGGTCTTGGCGCGCTGGGATAGGAGCGTGGTCGTGACGGATCGGAGCAGGGAGCACTCGGGCAGCTTCTTGGGGTCGAGGAACCTCTTGGCAGCTCCGCTCTTGCTGCGCTGGAGCCGGACGGGGTGGGTTCCGTCCAGGGGCCACACGCCTTGGGGCCAGGGCGCCTTCTTGAGGGGAAGGCGGCTGAGGCGCCCCGAGAGCTTCATTGCCTGCGTAGGGCGGGGCGTGGTGCAGTGAGAAGGACGGCGCGGGGGAGCCCCCTACGACACGGACGAGCTCGGCGAAGCGGTCGAGCCACTCTTCATAGACGTCGTCGACTGGACGGTAGCGCAGGAGCTCGTTTGCCGTGATGAGCGCAGCTCGAGCCTCCATGGCCGCGCGGGGCGCGCGGGACAAAGAACCAGCCGGGGCGAGCAAGGGAGTGGCAATGCGGCCGTCTCGCCTCATGGATGGATGCTGGGACGATGCTTGCTGCTCGTTCCCCGCTGGGCCGGTGGCGGCGTTGACGGTAGGCAACGGGGAACGGCGGGGGTGCCCGTCGACGGGGGCCATCTGGGCGACGCGGGAGGCGAGAGCGGCTCGGCGCTCGGCACGGGCCCGACGAGCGTCTGACATGGACGCGATGGTCGGTGAAGAACAGGGCGGCGGAAGGCGAATTCTGGTGCACCCCTACATGGCGCGCCAAATGTCAGATTTCGGGTTCCGGCAGACCCTCTAGATTCAAACACTGGGGTGCGCGCGGAGATTTCGCCCTCTGCCTACCTGCACCTCACCACCTCGCTATGATCTAAGCAATCAAAGGAACAACACAAGAGACACAGAGTTTATACTGGTTCAGGCCACCATTGTGGTGTAATACCCTACTCCAGTGTGTGGTGTGGTGGATTGCCTCTTGGGCTGATGATGAACAATACAAGGAAGAACAGGCTCACGAGGGTCTGTTCTTGGCTGGTGCGATGAACTACTAGGGGGAGTTCAGTCGCTCTCTCAATCGATCGGTCCGTTGTGATCTCATCTCTCATCTCTCTTGTGGTGGCTAGTCCTATTTATACGCAAAGGCCCTTGGCCTCCTCCCAAATATTGAGCGGGATGGGCGCCAACAATTGGCCATTTTGAAGGGGAACATCTAGTACACTTATCCTGACTAAAGTTGGTCCTCGCCTGCCAAAGGCTCTGGTGGTGACGCCGGCTTGGGCTCCACGATGACCTCCATCCTGCCGTTCTGCTGGTCTTGGTCTTGTTGCACCGAAATGGATGCCTTTGCTTGATGCTCTCGCTTGCGCTTGCTCCCTTTGCACCAAAGAGGAAAGGGAGGACACTGCGCGGCCTGGCGCCCGCCTGGCGCCCTTGGTCGTCATGGCTTTCGTCATGGGCACCTCGTGAGGTACCCCGCCTTGATCTCTCCGCCTCCTCACGAGCCATCCTGACGAGGCCGTGCCTGAGGAAGCCTCTTGCCGTCCGCCCCGCGAGGCTTGGACCCTCGCGAGGGTCTTGAGCTCGTGCTGACGAAGATGGGCCATGCCGGGCCGCCCCTTGAGCCACGCCACAGGCCGTAGGCAGGCAAGTCTGGGGACCCCCGTTCCCAGAACGCCGGCACCCCGGAAGGCATCCCCTCTTTCATCCACTTCCATCGGTAATTTACTTGGAGCTATATTTTTATTCACCACATGATATGTGTTTTGCTTGGAGCGTCTTGTATTATTTGCGTCTTTGCTTATTAGTTTACCGCAATCATCCTTGATGTACACACCTTTTGAGAGAGCCATACATGATTTGGAATTTTATAGAATACTCTATGTGCTTCACTTATATCTTTTGAGTTTGATAGTTTTGCTCAGAGTGCCTCACTTATATCTTTTAAGCGTGATAATTTTTGCTCTAGTGCTTCACTTAGATCCTTTAGAGCACGGTGATGGATTTGTTTTAAAGAAACTATTGATCTCTCATGCTTCACTTAGATTATTTTGAGAGTCGTTAATAGCATGGTAATTTGCTTAATGTTAATATACTTGGTATTCAAGATATGTGAAACTTTCTTTTGAGTGAAGTGAATACTAAGATAAGTTTGATGCTTGATAATTATTTTGAGATATGGAGGTGATAATATCAAAGTCGTGCTAGTTGAGTAATTATGAATTTGAGAAATGCTTGTGTTGAAGTTTGCAAGTCCCGTAGCATGCATGTATGGTTAAAGTTGTGTAACAAATTTGAAACATGAAGTGTACCTGTCTTGTGCATCCTTATGAGTGGCGGTGGGGGATGAGCGATGGTCTTTTCCTACCAATCTATCCCCCTAGGAGCATGCGCATAGTACTTGATTTTTGATGACTTCTAATTTTTTGCAATAAGTATATGAGTTCTTTTGACTAATGTTGAGTCCATGGATTATACGCACTCTCACCTTTCCATCTTTGCTAGCCTCTTCGGTACCGTGCATTGCCCTTTCTCACCTTGAGAGTTGGTGCAAACTTCGATGGTGCATCCAAACCCCATGATACGATACGCTCTATCACACATAAACATCCTTATATCTTCCTCAAAACAGCCACCATACCTACCTATCATGGCATTTTCATAGCCATTCCGAGATATATTGCCATGCAACTTCCACCATCATCATCATGACATACATTACTTTTGTCATATTGCCATTGCATGATTATGTAGTTGACATCATATTTGTGGCAAAGCCACCATGCATTATTTTTCATACATGTCACTCTTGATTCATTGCACCATCCCGGTACACCGCCAGAGGCATTCATATAGAGTCATATCTTGTTCTAAGCTTCAAGTTGTAATCCTCATGTTGTAATCAATAGAAGTGTGATGATCATCATTATTAGAGCATTGCCCAAATAAAAAAAGAGAGAGATAGGCCAAAAGAAAAAAGAAAAAGAAAGCCCCAAAAAAATAAAAATAAAATAAAAAGGGCAATGCTACTATCTCTTTTCCACACTTGTGCGTCAAAGTAGCACCTTGTTCTTCATGTAGTGAGTCTCATATATTGTGCTTCAAAGTAGCACCTTGTTCTTCATATAGTGATTCTCATAAGTTGTCTTTTTATACTAGTGGGAATTTTTCATTATAGAACTTGGCTTGTATATTCCTACGATGGGCTTCCTCAAATGCCCTAGGTCTTCATGAGCAAGCGAGTTGGATGCACACCCACTAGTTTTCTTTTGTTGAGCATTCATAGCTCTAGTGCATTCGTTGCATGGCAATCCTTACTCCTCATATTGACATCAATTGATGGGCATCTGCATAGCCCGTTGATTATCCTCGTTAATGTGAGACTTCTCCTTTTTTGTCTTCTTCACACAATCCCCACCATCATATTCTGTTCCACCCATAGTGCTGTATCCATGGCTAACGCTCATGTATTGCTTGAAGGTTGAAAAAGTTTGAGATTATTTAAGTATGAAACAATTGCTTGGCTTGTCATCGGGGGTATAGAAGTTGGGAACATCTTTGTGTGACGAAAATGAAGCATAGCCTAACTATATGATTTTGTAGGGATGAACTTTCTTTTGCCATGCTATTTTGAGAAGACATGATTGCTTTGATTAGTATGCTTGAAGTATTATTATTTTTGTGTCAATATGAACTTTTGTCTTGAATCTTTCGGATCTGAATATTCATGCCACAATTAAGAAGATTTACATTGAAATTATGCCAAAGTATCACTCCGCATCAAAAATTCTTTTTTATCATTTACCTACTCGAGGACGAGCAGGAATTAAGCTTGGGGATGCCTGATACGTCTCCAACGTATCTATAATTTTTGATTGCTCCATGCTACTTTATCTACTGTTTTGGACGATATTGGGCTTTATTTTCCACTTTTATATTATTTTTGGGACTAACCTATTAACCGGAGGCCCAACCCAGAATTGCTGTTTTTTGCCTATTTCAGTGTTTTGAAGAAACGGAATATCAAACGGAGTCCAAACGGAATGAAACCTTCGGGAATGTGATTTTCTCACCGAATGTGATCCAGGAGACTTGGACCCTACTCCAAGACGTAATAGAGGCGGTCACGAGGGTGGGGGGCGCCCCCCCTAGGGCGCGCCCCTGCCTCATGGCCCCCCTGTTGCTCCACCGACGTACTCCTTCCTCCTATATATACCTACATATCCCCAAACGATCAGAACATGAGACAAAAACCTAACTCCACCGCCGCAACCTTCTGTATCCACGAGATCCCATCTTGGGGCATGTTTCTGAGCTCCGCTGGAGGGGGCATCCACTAGAGAGGGCTTCTACATCAACACCATAGCCCCTCCGATGAAGTGTGAGTAGTTTACTTCAGACCTTCGGGTCCATAGCTAGTAGCTAGATGACTTCTTCTCTCTTTTTGGATCTTAATACAATGTTCTCCCCCTCTCTCGTGGAGACCTATTCGATGTAATCTTCTTCTTTTTGCGGTGTGTTTGTTGAGACCGATGAATTGTGGGTTTACGATCCAGTTTATCTATGAACAATATTTGAATCTTCTCTGAATTCTTTTATGTATGATTGAGTTATCTTTGCAAGTCTCTTCGAATTATCCTTTTTGGTTTGGCCAACTAGATTGGTAGTTCTTGCAATGGGAGAAGTGCTTAGCTTTGGGTTCAATCTTGCGGTGTCCTTTCCCAGTGACAGAAGGGCCAGGAAGGCACGTATTGTATTGTTGCCATCGAGGATAACAAGATGCGGTTTTTATCATATTGTATGAATTTATCCCTCTACATCATGTCATCTTGCTTAAGGCGTTACTCTGTTTTTAACTTAATTCTCTAGATGCATGCTGGATAGCGGTCGATGAGTGGAGTAATAGTAATAGATGCAGAATCATTTCGATCTACTTGTCTCGGACGTGATGCCTATATACACGATCATACCTAGATATACTCATAACTATGCTCAATTCTGTCAATTGCTCAACAGTAATTAGTTCACCCACCGTAGAATACTTATGCTCTTGAGAGAAGCCACTAGTGAAACCTATGGCCCCCGGGTCTATTCTCATCATATCAATCTCTGTCGCTTTATTTACTTGCTTTGTTTTTACTTTGCCTTTTACTTTTCACTTTGCATCTATCTATCAAAAATACCAAAAATATTATTTATCATCTCTATCAGATCTCACTCTCGTAAGTGACCGTGAAGGGATTGACAACCCCTAATCGCGTTGGTTGCGAGTAGCTATTGTTTTGTGTAGGTACAAGGGACTTGTGCGTGGTCTCCTACTGGATTGATACCTTGGTTCTCAAAAACTAAGGGAAATACTTATGCTACTTTGTTGCATCATCCTCTCCTCTTCGGGGAAATCCAACGCAGTGCTCAAGAGGTAGCATAGTTACGTTTGTTCCTGAGGACATGGGTGAAGTCTTGCTATTAGTAGTCATGTGAATTTGGTATTCGTTCGATATTTTGATGAGATGTATGTTGTCTCTCCTCTAGTGGTGTTATGTGAACGTCGACTACATGACACTTCACCATTATTTGGGCCTAGAGGAAGGCATTGGGAAGTAATAAGTAGATGATGGGTTGCTAGAGTGACAGAAGCTTAAACCCTAGTTTAGAAGTTGCTTCGTAAGGGGATGATTTGGATCCATATATTTCATGCTATGGTTAGGTTTACCTTAATACTTCTTTTGTAGTTGCGGATGCTTGCAATAGGGGTTAATCATAAGTGGGATGCTTGTCCAAGAAAGGACATCACCCAAGCGCTGGTCCACCCACATATCAAATTATCAAAGTAACGAACGTGAATCATATGAGCGTGATGAAAACTAGCTTGACGATAATTCCCGTGTGCCCTCGGGAGCGTTTTTCTCATTACAAGAATTTGTCCAGGCTTGTCCTTTGCTACAAAAAGGATTGGGCCACCTTACTGCACCTTATTTAGTTACATTGCTTGTTACCCGTTACAAATTATCTTATCACAAAACTATCTGTTACCTACACTTTCAGTGCTCGCAGAGAATACCTTCCTGAAAACCGCTTGTCATTTCCTTCTGCTCCTCGTTGGGTTCGACACTCTTACTTATCGAAAGGACTATGATAGATCCCCTATACTTGTGGGTCATCACTGCACCTTGTTTACTATTGTTACTTGTTACCCGTTACGAATTACATTATCACAAAACTATTTGTTACCCATAATTTTGGTGCTTGCAGAGAATACCTTACTGAAAACCGCTTGTCATTTCCTTCTGCTCCTCGTTGGGTTCGACACTCTTACTTATCGAAAGGACTATGATAGATCCCCTCTACTTGTGGGTCATCCGGAACCTTTTTTCGTAGTATGGACACACTTCCTTGCGTGCGAAGATGTAGCTGGTAGGTCCCAGCTGTCAGGGGGGAAACATTTTTTTCACAAAATACGGTGGCCCGTCCAGTGGGTCCCTGCTGTCAGGTGGAGGAATCATTATTTTTGCACGCAATAAGAAGGCACTACCTTGCTACGGTTGTGGACCCAGCTGTCAGCCTCTCCATGTACAGTACTCTTCCAATGGAAGTCGTTCCTTGACCACATTGACCACGCCGCATCAAGAGTACCAAGGCGATGGATGACAGCAAGGCCTAGGAAGGGGACGACGCGGAGCCGGGGAAGACGCGATATTGGATGCCTGCGTGGAGAGGAGTACGAGGGTTGACTAGTTCGGCTCGGTGTGAGGATGTCGTCGCCACGGAATAACAGGGGTTGTGGGTGACTAGAGGGATGGCCTGGCTAGCGGTTGGAGTAGGAGGGGCGGTGAGGCCTGCATGGCAACACAGCCGGCCACGGGAGGCAGGAGCAGGCGACGCGGCCCGCGATGGTTTGGGCGGCTGGAGCAAGAAGACCAGAGGTTGAAGAAGCACGATAGCCGTTGGATCGCCATCGTACGGTCACTGTAGCTAGAATCATTTATATTGACTAAGTTGACAAAGCCCTGCATCCGCGTCAACTTCGTAGGCCCACAAGTCAGCCTCCAAATATGGTGGGTCCCACCTAGCAGTGGCGGTCTTCATTTTTTTGTGCGTAATAAGGAGGCACTTGTGTGCGAAGAGATATAGTTGGTGGGTCTAAGCTGTCAGCGGCGGGAATATTTTTTTCGCGAAATACAGAGGCCCTTCCAGTGGGTCCCTGCTGTCAGGTGGAGGAATCATTATTTTGCGCGTAATAAGGAGGCACTTCCTTGCTGCGGCCGTGGACCCAACTGACAGCCTCTCCATGTATAGTTCTCTTCCGAAGGAAGTCGTTCCTTGACCATGTTGGGCACACCGCGTCGAGAGCACCAAGGCGGGATGACGGCGAGGCCTAGGAAGGGAATGACCAGGAGCTGGGGAAGACTCGACAATTGTTTCCCACGCGGAGGGGACTACGAGTGTTTACTGCTTGAGCTGCAGTGTGAGGCTGCCGTCGCCTGAGAATAACAGGGGTGTGGGTGAGTAGAGGAAAGGTCTGGCCAGTCGTAGTATGGTCGGTCCGTGAGGTCTGCGCAGCAGCACAGCCGACCACGAGAGGTTGGAGCAGGCGGTACGATGGGCATGATTTGGGTGGCTGGAGCAAGAAGACCAGAGGTTGAAGACGCAACACATCCATTGATTAACATCCAACGGGCAGTCCAGCTAGAATCGTTTTGACTAAGTTGACAAAGCCCGTACGTGTCAATTTAGTTGGCCCACAAGTCAGCCTCCATATCTGGTGAGAGTCCCAGATAGCAGGTGGGAATCATTTTTTTGCTCATAATAAGGTGGCACTTCCTTGCGTGCGAAGATGTTTTCTGGGTATTTTTAATTTCTTCTTTTCGAGTTAGAATAAAAAGAAAACAATTTAGCATCTTTGGTACAATCTATATTTTTGCGAAATGGATCATAATAAAACTAGTGGGTCCCAGCTGTCAAGGAGAGGTAAATTGTTTCCCACGAAATAAAGGAAACACTTCCTTGCGTGCGAAGATGTAGCTGGTGGCTCAAACCTGTTGGGGGAGAAATCATTTGTTTTCGCATAATGAGGGACTTGCTAGCGTGCGGCCATGGGCCATGCGGGTCCCAACAGTCAGCCACTCCACGTTCTTGCCTCTTCTGATGGTTGTCGTTTGTTGACAAAGTTGACCGTGCGGCGTCGAGAGAACCAACACGATGGATGATGGCAAGGCCTAGGAAGGGAACGATCCGGAGCCTGCGAAGAAACAGAAGTGGATGCCCACGCGGAAGGGAGTACGAGGATTCACTGGTTCGGCTATGGTGTGAGGCTGTCATCACCGGAGAATAACAGGAGGTGTTGCTGAGTAGAGGAATGGCCTGGACGATGATGGCAGTAGGGTGGGCAGGTGAGGCCGACGTGGCAGCACATCCGGCCACGGGAGGCGGTAGCAGGCGGTACAGCCGGCGGTGGTTTGGGCGCCTGAAGTATGAATATACGAGATTGAAGAAGCACCATAGCCGTTAGATGGACATCCAACGGCCAGTGCTAATAGAATCATGTGTTGACTATAAGTTGACAAAGCCTTGCGTACGTGTCAATTTAGTAGACCCACAAGTGACCATCACATCTGTTGCAGAGAACATATAACACATTTGTGATTTGTTATAATGTACAACCCATTTTTTAATTCTAATGGAATTTACTCAGCCCATTTACTGTTTGTTAAAATTACAACCCATTTTCTAGTCAGGACTTTGTTAATAATTTCAGCCAACCACTTAGAAAAAATTCAACAAAATTTCTAACATTTTGATGGGATCCGAAATATTTTTTAACCCAAAATTTAGAGTCAGATTAAATATAATTTCAAAATAAATTTGTATTAGGTACAAATCCAACGAAATTTTCTGCGCGCAACAAGTAATTAAATTAAAAAAATACCTTTTTTGAGAAGAATAAAAAAATGTACCTGTTTGGTGGTTTTTTATATTTATAGCCAATTATTTTAATTACAACCCATTTATTATTTCTTAAAGCTCGTTTTCTTGGCAAGTCTTACGCGGCCCGGAGAATAACAAGCTGACCTGGGTTGGTTATTCCGCAAAAAAATAAAGAATAGCTGGGCTAACCATTTTCAGATTTAAATATTAATAACTGGGCTGGATATTTGGTCGATATAAAATAATAGCGAGTGCCAGACGGGCCATAGACCGCCCAGTTGATACCCCGCTCCTATGAACAACAAGAAAAACATTGCTCACACCTCAAAAACACAAATACTGCTAGAGCTACTGGGTCCCAGCTGTCGGTCGCTCCTTGTGCAATTCTCTCGTTTATTGACTATATAGGTTGAGGATGGTGTGGGACCGTGATGTCAGGATACCAGGAGGAAGGAAAAAAATAGAGTTGTATACAATAAGGAGGAACCTGCGACGTATGGCTATGGCCCTGGTGGGTCCCTACTGTCATCCTCTCCAAGTAAAGTCATCTCCTGATTCCTCATGTTCGTTGACCATGTTGACAATGCTCGATGCCAAGGCAAGCTCAACAACTCGAAGGATGACGGAAAGGGCCTCGCAGGCCCTATGAATGGTCCGATACTGCGCCCGCTGCTCATTCAGGAAGCCAGGATCATTGGACACCTATGAGCACCTTCGAGAGACTGAGCCGGCTGAAACGGTAAGGCCGCGCTTGGGAGCTCTGGATTGTTTCACACATGTATTAAGATACAAGTGTAATTTACTCATCACCGGAAACAACACGTAAAATACAGGCGTAATGAAACCGATGGCCCGAGGTCTGTTACGAAAATCGATGAGTTATGTGTGTAATTTGAGAGATCAGTGTATATTTTACTAGTCGAAATCGACCAATCAAGCGCTTCGCCCAACGCCATCTGCTTTTATTTACAAGCGTCAGTTTTACAAGAAGTTTTGGTTGGAAAACGACGATCCAATCACGGCCTAAGATGATGAGTTGGTCGGAAGATCATATGGTTTCACTTCTAACCTACCTGAGTTGTCATATAGGTTATGAGTGAAACATAAGAAGATGAACTTCTTAAGCACAGAAACAACAGAAGAGGATGATCTTCTTAACATGCAAATCACTGGCATTAGATCAACATGCAAAAAAATATGAAGCATTATTCTCAGGAGGCACGGTGAACAACTCGTGATGCCGCATGCCACAACATTCCAAGCTCAACTTTGCAATCAAACTCACAAGGCCTGGCATTACATAGACACCATTCAGAACAAACTCTTAAAATACCTTACATAAGTCAACATTCATGTGACTATGCATGCATCTCAGCAGAGTAAATATTTACTTCTAAACTGAACATAGGAATAGGAAAAAACGATCGACGCTGCTCATAGCAAAGGGTGTCCCACTCAAAAATATCAAATGCATGCCATCTGTTTAACGTCAATGAGAAAAATTTGACAAGGTTTTCCAATTCCAATATTAAACTAATGTCTTCTAGCTAACATCAATGATTAAACTTTGACAAGCTTTTCCCATTCAAAATATGCAATGCCTATGATTGTGGAACGGGCAGGGTTTGCCATCAGTTTGTCATCTGATAGTCCGGTGGCTCAAGGTGACGATGAATGATTAGAGAACCATTAGATGCATTGTGCATGATGAAGTATTATGGAGGACACGTACCATCTGAAAATTTTGTGCAGTTCCACTAAAATCAAGCTGAGCATCCCTGTGGATTTCGTATTTATATGCTGCAAGAAAACAATGACACATCAGCACACACATGAATATTGGCACCAGTGTCAACCCACCAATCGGTGGACTGACAAACTGAAAGTGCGGTAAACAGATTACCATACCCAAATGCCCCATCATTGTTGCTTAGAGTGACATTGACAGACTTGGAGTCCTGTCCTAGCTTCTTGTACTTGTTTGGGCACTTGTTTGCCCAGTGTCCCTCTGAACCACAAGTAAAGCAGAAAGCTCTCCTTTTGTCTTTCTTCTTACCCTTCTTAAAGGTAGTATTCTACTCGACAAAGTTCTTTCCCTTGAGCTTGTGGAAATTCTTCTGCCTTGAAGACATTGGTAGCTCCATTCAGACGGGCATGGCTTGTCATTAGTTTGCACATTGTAATGGTACATGGAGCCGGATTAACCAGCGTATCTTTTGCATATGATTAATAGATAAATTTCTCAGGTCCACCAATTTATTTCAGAATTTTTGGAGTTACAGAAGTATTCGAATGATACAGATTACTACAGAGTGTTCTATTTTTGATAGATTTTGTTTTCTATGTGTTGTTTGCTTATTTTGATGAATCTATGAGTAGTGTCAGAGGGTATGAACCATAGAGAAGTTTGAATACAGTAGATATTACACCAATATGAATTTAAAATGAGTTCACAACAGTACCTAAGTGGTGATTTATTTTCTTATACTAACGAAGCTTACGAGTTTTCTGTTGAGTTTTGTGTTGTGAAGTTTTCAAGTTTTGGGTAAAGATTCGATGGACTATCGAATAAGGAGTGGCAAGAGCCTAAGCTTAGGGATGCCCAAGGCACACCAAGGTAATATTCAAGGACAACCAAGAGCCTAAGCTTGGGGGTGCCCCGGAAGGCATCCCCTCTTTCGTCTTCGTTCATTGGTAACTTTACTTCGAGCTATATTTTTATTCACCACATGATATGTGTTTTGCTTGGAGGGTCATTTTATTTTCTTTTGTTTTGCTTGCTGTTTGAATAAAATACCAAGATCTGAAATTCTTAAATGTTAGAGAGTCTTCACATAGTTGCATAATTATTTGACTACTCATTGATCTTCACTTATATCTTTTGGAGTAGTTTGTCATTTGCTCTAGTGCTTCACTTATACCCTTTTAGAGCACGGTGGTGGTTTTATTTTGAAGAAATAGATGAACTCTCATGCTTCACTTATATTATTTTGAGAGTCTTTTAGAACAGCATGGTAATTTGCTTAGGTTATGAATCTAGTCCTAATATGATGGGCATCCAAGAGGGATATAATAAAAACTTTCATATAAAGTGCATTGAATACTATGAGAAGTTTTATACTTGATGATTGTTTTTAGATATGAGGATGGTAATATTAGGGTCATGCTAGTTGAGTAGTTGTGAATTTTAGGAATTCTTGTGTTAAAAGTTTGTGATTCCTGTAGCATGCACGTATGGTGAACCGTTACGTGATGAAGTTGGAGCATGATTTATTTATTGATTGTCTTCCTTATGTGTGGAGGTCGGCATCGCGCGATGGTTAACTCCTACCAACCCTTCCCCTAGGAGCATGCGTGTAGTACTTTGTTTTGATAACTTGTAGATTTTTGCAATAAGTATGTCAGTTCTTCAAGACTAATGTTGAGTCCTGGATTATACGCACTCTCACCCTTCCACCATTGCTAGCCTCTCTTGTGCCGCGCAAATCTCGCCGGTACCATAAACCCACCATATACCTTCCTAAAAAAACCACCATACCTACCTATTATGGCATTTCCATAGCCATTCCAAGATATATTGCCATGCAACTTTCCACCGTTCCGTTTATTATGACATGTTTTATCATTGTCATATTGCCTTGCATGATCATGTAGTCGACATCGTATTTGTGGCAAAGCCACCTTTCATAATTCTTTCATACATGTAACTCTTGATTCATTGCACATCCCGGTACACTGCCGGAGGCATTCACATAGAGTCATATTTTGTTCTAAGTATTGAGTTGTAATTTTTGAGTTGTATGTAAATAAAAGTGTGATGATATTCATTATTAGAGCATTGTCCCAGTGAGGAAAAGATGATGGAAGCAATGATTCCCTCACAAGTTGGGATGAGACTCCGGACTTTATGAAAAATAAAAAAGGCCAAAGAAGCCCAAATAAGAAAAAGAGGCCAAAGAAGCCCACCAAAAAAATGAGAGAAAAAGAGAAGGGACAATGTTACTAACCTTTTACCACACTTGTGATTTGAAGTAGCACCATGATCTTCATGATAGAGAGTCTCCTATGTTGTCACCTTCATATGCTAGTGGAATTTTTCATTATAGAACTTGGCTTGTATATTCCAATGATGGGCTTCCTCAAATTTCCCTAGGTCTTCATGAGCAAGCAAGTTGGATGCACAACCACTTAGTTTCTTTTGATGAGCTTTCATACACTTATAGCTCTAGTGCATCCGTTGCATGGCAATACCTACTACTCACATTGATATCTATTGATGGGCATCTCCATAGCCTGTTGATATGCCTAGTTAATGTGAGACTATCTTCCTCCTTTTTGTCTTCTCCACAACCACCATATTCTATTCCACCTATAGTGCTATCTCCATGGCTCATGCTCATGTATTGCATGAAAGTTGAAAAAGTTTGAGAATACTAAAGTATGAAACAATTGCTTGGCTAAAATCAGGGTTGTGCATGATTTAAATATTTTATGTGATGAAGATAGAGCATAGCCAGACTATATGGTTTTGTAGGGATAACTTTCTTTGGCCATGTTATTTTGAGAAGACATGATTACTTTGTTAGTATGCTTGAAGTATTATTACTCTTATGTCAATATTAATCTTTTGTCTTGAATCTTTCAGATCTGAACATTCATGCCACAATAAATAAAATTACATTGATAATTATGTTAGGCAGCATTCCACATCAAAAAATTTGTTTTTATCATTTACCTACTCGAGGACTAGCAGGAATTAAGATTGGGGATGCTTGATACGTCTCCAACGTGTCTATAATTTTTTATTGTTCCATGCTATGATGTTTTATATGCATTTATATGCTATTTTATATGATTTTTGGGACTAACCTATTAACCTAGAGCCCAGTGCCAATTTCTGTTTTTTTTCTTGTTTTTGAGTTTTACAGAAAAGCAATACCAAACGGAGTCCAATTGACGTGCCAATTTTTGATGATTTTTTATGGACCAAAAGAAGCCCCCAGAGTAAAAGAGTTGGGCCAGAAGAGTCCCGGGCTGCCCACGAGGGTAGGGGCGCGCCCACCCCCCTGGGCGCGCCCCCCTATCTCATGGACGACTCGGAGACCCCCCTGACGTGAAACCGACGCCAAAAATTCCTATAAATATAGAAACCCCCAGAAAGAAACCTAGATCGGGAGTTCCACCGTCGCAAGCCTCTGTAGCCACCAAAACCCAATCGGGATCCTGTTCCGGCACCCTGCCGGAGGGGGGATCCATCACCGGTGGCCATCTTCATCATCTCGGCGCTCTCCATGACGAGGAGGGAGTAATTCACCCTCGAGGCTGAGGGTATGTACTAATAGCTGTGTGTTTGATCTCTCTCTCGTGTTCTTCATTGTTGGAAATATGCCCTAGAGGCAATAATAAATTAGTTATTATTATTATATTTCCTTGTTCATGATAAATCGTTTATTATCCATGCGATAATTGTATTGATAGGAAACTCAGATACATGTGTGGATACATAAACAACACCATGTCCCTAGTAAGCCTCTAGTTGACTAGCTCGTTGATCGATAGATGGTTACGGTTTCCTGACCATGGACATTGGATGTCGTTGATAACGGGATCACATCATTAGGAGAATGATGTGATGGACAAGACCCAATCCTAAGCCTAGAACAAAGATCGTGTAGTTCGTATACTAAAGCTTTTCTAATGTCAAGTATCATTTCCTTAGACCATGAGATTGTGCAACTCCCGGATGCCGTAGGAATGCTTTGGGTGTACCAAACGTCACAACGTAACTGGGTGTCTATAAAGGTACACTACGGGTATCTCCAAAAGTGTCTGTTGGGTTGGCACGAATCGAGACTGGGATTTGTCACTCCGTGTGACGGAGAGATATCTCCGGGCCCACTCGGTAGGACATCATCATAATGTGCACAATGCGACCAAGGGGTTGATCACGGGATGATGTAATATGGAACGAGTAAAGAGACTTGCCGGTAATGAGATTGAACAAGGTATCGGCATACCGATGATCGAATCTCGGGCAAGTAATATACCGCTAGACAAAGGGAATTGAATACGGGATTGATTGAATCCTCGACATCGTGGTTCATCCGATGAGATCATCGTGGAACATGTGGGAACCAACATGGGTATCCAGATCCCGATGTTGGTTATTGGCCGGAGAGTTGTCTCAGTCATGTCTACGTGTCTCCCGAACCCGTAGGGTCTACACACTCAAGGTTCGATGACACTAGGGTTATAGGGAATAGATGTACGTGGTTACCGAATGTTGTTCGGAGTCCCGGATGAGATCCCGGACGTCACGAGGAGTTCCGGAATGGTCCGGAGGTAAAGATTTATATACGGGAAGTCCTGTTTTGGTCACCGGAAAAGTTTCGGGTGCTATCGGTTATGTACCAGGACCACCGGGAGGGTCCCGGGGGTCCACCAAGTGGGGCCACCGGCCCCAGAGGGCAGCATGGGCCAAGTGTGGGAGGGGACCAGCCCCAGGTGGGCTGGTGCGCCCCCCACCAGGGCCCAAGGCGCCTAGGGTTTGGGGAGGGGGCGCCTCCACCTTACTTGGGGGGCAAGTTTCCCCCTCTCCCCCCCTTTGGCCGCCACCCTAGATGGGTTTTGGGGCTGCCGCACCCCTTGGGGTGGGAACCCTAGAGGGGACAGAGCCCCCTCCCTCTCCCCTATATATAGTTGAGGTCTTTGGGGCTGCAAACACATGAGTTTTGACCTCTCCCTGGCGCAGCCCTACCTCTCTCCCTCCTCGTCTCTTGCGGTGCTTGGCGAAGCCCTGCTAGAGTGCCACGCTCCTCCACCACCACCATGCCGTCGTGCTACTGCTGGACCGAGTCTTCCCCTTCCTCTCCCTCTCTCCTTGCTTGATCAAGGCATGGGAGACGTCACCGGGCTGCACGTGTGTTAAACACGGAGGTGTCGTCCGTTCGGCACTAGGATCATCCGTGATTTGGATCACGACGAGTACGACTCCATCAACCCCGTTCACTTGAACGCTTCCACTTAGCGATCTACAAGGGTATGTAGATGCACTCTCCTTCCCCTAGTTGCTAGATTACTCCATAGATTGATCTTGGTGATGCATAGAATTTTTTTGATTTCTGCTACATTCCCCAACAGTGGTATCAGAGCCAGGTTTATGCGTAGTTTCTATGCACGAGTAGAACACAAGTTGTTGTGGGCGTTGATTTTGTTCAATGTGCTTAACGTTACTAGTCCAATCTTGTTTCGAAGGCATTATGGGATGAGGCGGCCCAGACCGACCTTACACGTACACTTACGTGAGACAGGTTCCATCGACTCACATGCACTTGTTGCATAAGGTGGCTAGCGGGTGCCAGTCTCTCCCACTTTAGTCGGATCGGTTCGATGAAAAGGGTCCTTATGAAGGGTAAATAGCAATTGGCATATCACGTTGTGGTTTTGTGTAGGTAAGAAACTAGAAACCCATAGCAGCCACGTAAAACATGCAAACAACAATTAGTGGACGTCTAACTTGTTTTTGCAGGGTATGCTATGTGATGTGATATGGCCAAAAGAATGTGATGAATGATATGTGATGTATGAGATTGATCATGTTATTGTAATAGGAATCACGACTTGCATGTCGATGAGTATGACAACCGGCAGGAGCCATAGGAGTTGTCTTAATTTATTGTATGACCTACGTGTCATTGAACAACGCCATGTAATTACTTTACTTTATTGCTAAACTGTTAGCCATAGTAGTAGAAGTAATAGTTGGCGAGACAACTTCATGGAGACACGATGATGGAGATCATGGTGTCATGCCGGTGACGATGATGATCATGGAGCCCCAAAGATGGAGATCAAAAGGAGCAAAATGATATTGGCCATATCATGTCACTTTTTGATTGCATGTGATGTTTATCATGTTTATGCATCTTATTTGCTTAGAACGACGGTAGTAAATAAGATGACCCCTCATTAAAATTTCAAGAAAGTGTTCCCCCTAATTGTGCACCGTTGCGAAATTTTGTTGTTTCGAAGCACCACGTGATGATCAAGTGTGATAGATTCTAACGTTCACATACAACGGGTGTAAGCCAGATTTACACACGCGAAACACTTAGGTTGACTTGACGAGCCTAGCATGTACAGACATGGCCTCGGAACACAAGAGACCGAAAGGTCGAGCATGAGTCGTATGGTAGATACGATCAACATGAAGATGTTCACCGATGATAACTAGTCCGTCTCACGTGATGATCGGACACGGCCTAGTTGACTCGGATCATGTAATCACTTAGATGACTAGAGGGATGTCTATCTGAGTGGGAGTTCATTAGATGAACTTAATTATCCTGAACATAGTCAGAAGGGTTTTGCAAATTATGTCGTAGCTCATGCTTTAGTTCTACTGTTTTAGATATGTTCCTAGAGAAAATTTAGTTGAAAGTTGATAGTAGCAATTATGCGGACTGGGTCTGAAAATTGAGGATTGTCCTCATTGCTGCGTAGAAGGCTTATGTCCTTAATGCACCCCTCGGTGTGCTGAACCTCGAACGTTGTCTGTGGATGTTGCAAACATTTGACATACACGTTTTGATAACTACGTGATAGTTCAGTTAAACGGTTTAGAGTTGAGGCACCAAAGACAATTTCCAAACATCACAGAACATATGAGATGTTTCGAGGGCTGAAATTGGGATTTCAGGCTCGTGCCCACGTCAAGAGGTATAAGACCTCTGACGATTTTCTTAGCCTACAAACTAAGGGAGAAAAGCTCAATCGTTGAGCTTGTACTCAGATTGTCTGGGTACAACAATCACTTGAATCGAGTGGGAGTTAATCTTCCAAATGAGATAGTGATGTTTCTCCAAAGTCATTGCACCAAGCTACTAGAGCTTCGTGATGAACTATAACATATCAGGGATAGATATGATGATCCTTGAAATATTCGCGATGTTTGACACCGCGAAAATAGAAATCAAGAAGGAGCATCAATTGTTGATGGTTAGTGAAACCACTAGTTTCAAGAAGGGCAAGGGCAAGAAGGGATACTTCATGAAACGGCAAATCAGCTGCTGCTCTAGTGAAGAAACCCAAGGTTGAACCCAAACCCGAGACTCAGTGCTTCTGTAATAAAGGGAACAGCCACTAGAGCAGAATTACCCTAGATACTTGGTAGATGAGAAGGCTGGCAAGGTCGATAGAAGTATATTGGATATACATTATGTTATTGTGTACTTTACTAGTACTCCTAGTAGCACCAGGGTATTAGATACCAGTTCGGTTGCTAAGTGTTAGTAACTCGAAATAAAAGCTACGGAATAAACGGAGACTAGCTAAAGGTGAGCTGACAATATGTGTTGGAAGTGTTTCCAAGATTGATGTGATCAAGCATCGCACGCTCTCTCTACCATCGAGATTGGTGTTAAACCTAAATAATTGTTATTTGGTGTTTGCGTTGAGCATAGACATGATTGGATTATGTCTATCGCAATACGGTTATTCATTTAAGGAGAATAATGGTTACTCTGTTTATTTGAATAATACCTTCAATGGTTTTGCACCTAAAATGAATGGTTTATTGAATCTCAATCATAGTGATACACATGTTCATGCCAAAAGATATAAGATAATAATGATAGTACCACCTACTTGTGGCACTGCCATGCAAGTCATATTTGTATAAAATGCATGAAGAAGCTCCATGTTGATGGATCTTTGGACTCACTCGTTTTTGAAAAGTTTGAGACATACGAACCATGTCTATTGGTGTATATGCATGAAGAAACTCCATGCAAATGGACCGTTTGGACTCACTTGATTTTGAATCACTTGAGACATGCAAATCATACCTCGTGGGCAAGATGACTGAAAGCCTCGTTTTCAGCAAAGTGGAACAAGAAAGCAACTTATTGGAAGTAATACATTTTGATGTGTGCAGTCCAATGAGTGCTGAGGCATGCAGTGGATATCGTTATGTTCTTACTTCACGGATGATTTGAGTAGATATTGAGTATATTTACTTGATGAAACACAAGTCTGAATTATTGAATGGTTCAAGTAATTTCAGAGTGAAGTTGAAGATCATCGTGACAAGAGGATAAAATGTCTATGATATGATCATAAAGATGAGTATCTGAGTTACAAGCTTTGGCATGCAATTAAGACATTGTGGAAATTGTTTCACAATTAATACCGCCTGGAACACCATAGTGTGATGGTGTGTCCGAACATCATAGTTGCACCCTATTGGATATGGTGCGTTCCATGATGTCTCTTATCGAATTACCACTATCGTTCATGGGTTAGGCATTAGAGACAACCGCACTCACTTTAATAGGGCACCACGTAATTCCGTTGAGACGACACCGTTTGAACTATGGGTTGGAGAAACCTAAGTTGTCGTTTCTTAAAAGTATGGGGCTGCGACTCTTATGTGGAAAATTTTCAGGTTGACAACCTCGAACCCAAAGCGATAAAATGCATCTTCATAGGACACCCAAAACAGTTGGGTATACCTCCTAATTCAGATCCGAAAGCAATAGGGATTGTTTCTTGAATCGGGTCCTTTCTCGAGGAAAAGTTTGTCTCGAAAATTAAGTGGGGGGATGGTGGAGACTTGATGAGGTTATTGAACCATCACTTCAACTAGTGTGTAGTAGGGCACAGGAAGTTGTTCCTGTGGCGCCTACACCAATTGAAGTAGAAGCTTATGATAGTGATCATGAAGTTTTGGATCAAGTCATTACAGTACCTCGTAGGGTGACAAGGATGCATACTACTTCAGAGTGGTACAGTAATCCTGTCTTGAAGGTCATGCTGCTAGACAACAATGAACCTACGAGCTATGGAGAAGCGATGGTGGGCCCATATTCTGACAAATGGTTAGAAGCCATGAAATCCGAGATAGGATCCATGTATCAGAACAAAGCATGGACTTTGGTGGACTTGCCCGATGATCGGCAAGCCATTGAGATAAATGGATCTTTAAGAAGAAGACGGACGTGGACGGTAATGTCACCGTCTATGAAGCTCGACTTGTGGCGAAGAGTTTTTCACAAGTTCAAGGAGTTGACTACGATGAGATTTTCTCATTCGTAGCGATGCTTAAGTCCGTCGGAATCATGTTAGCATTAGCTGCATTTATGGAATCTGGTAGATGGATGTCAAAACGAGTTTCCTTACCAGTTTTCGTAAGGAAAGGTTGTATGTGATACAATCAGAAAGGTTTTCTCGATCCTAAGGATGCTAAAAGGTATGCTAGCTCCAGCGATCCTTCCATGGACTGGAGTACGCATCTCGGAGTTGGAATGTACGCTTTGATGAGATGATCAAAGATTTTGGGTTTATACAAAATTTATGATAAACTTGTATTTCCAAAGAAGTGAGTGGGAGCACTATAGAATTTCTGATGAGTATATGTTGTTGACATATTGTTGATAAGAAATGATGTAGAATTTCTGGAAAGCATATAGGGTTATTTGAAAGGTGTTTTTCAATGGAAAACATGGATTAAGCTACTTGAACATTGAGCATCAAGATCTATAAGGATAGATCAAAAAATGCTTAATGCTACTTTCAAATGAGCACATACCTTGACATGATCTTGAAGGTGTTCAAGATGGATCAGTCAAAGAAGGAGTTCTTGCATGAGTCGTAAGGTACGAAGTTAAGACTTAAAGCTCGACCACGGCAAAAAAGAGAGAAAGGACGAAGGTCGTCCCCTATGCTTTAGACGTAGGCTCTACAGTATGCTATGTTGTGTACCGCACCTCATGTGTGCCTTGCTACATATCTGGCAAGAGGGTACAAAGGTGATCAAGGAGTGGATCACCAGATAGCGGTCAAAATTATCCTTAGAGGAATAAGGATATGTTTCTCGATTATGGAGGTGATAAAGAGTTCGGCGTAAAGGGTTACGTTGATGCAAGCTTTAACACCTATCCAAATGACTCTGAGTAGCAAACAGGATATGTATAGTGGAGCAACCATTTGGAATAGCTCCAAGTGGAGCGTGGAAGCAGCATTTACAATATGACCTAGAGATTTGCGAAGTACATATGGATCTGATTGTTGTAGACCCATTGACTAAAACCTCTCTCACAAGCAAAACATGATCAAACCCCGAAACTCATTGAGTCTTAATCACATGATGATATGAACTAGTTTAGCGACACTAGTAAACTCTTTGGATGTTGGTGACATGGCGATGTGACCTCTCAATGTTAATCACATGGCGATGTGAACTAGATTATTGACTCTAGTGCAAGTGGGAGACTGTTGGAAATATGCCCTAGAGGCAATAATAAATTAGTTATTATTGTTATATTTCCTTGTTCATGATAAATCATTTATTATCCATGCTATAATTGTATTGATAGGAAACTCAGATACATGTGTGGATACATAAACAACACCATGTCCCTAGTAAGCCTCTAGTTGACTAGCTCGTTGATCGATAGATGGTTACGGTTTCCTGACCATGGACATTGGATGTCGTTGATAACAGGATCACATCATTAGGAGAATGATGTGATGGACAAGACCCAATCCTAAGCCTAGCACAAAGATCGTCTAGTTTGTATGCTAAAGCTTTTCTAATGTTAAGTATCATTTCCTTAGACCATGAGATTGTGCAACTCCCGGATGCCATAGGAATTCTTTCGGTGTACCAAATGTCACAACGCAACTGGGTGGCTATAAAGGTACACTACGGGTATCTCCGAAAGTGTCAGTTGGGTTGGCACGAATCGAGACTGGGATTTGTCACTCCGTGTGACGGAGAGGTATCTCTGGGCCCACTCGGTAGGACATCATCGTAATGTGCACAATGTGACCAAGGGGTTGATCACGGGATGATGTAATACTGAACGAGTAAAGAGACTTGCCGGTAACGAGATTGAACAAGGTATCGGCATACCGACGATCGAATCTCGGGCAAGTAATATACCGCTAGACAAAGGGAATTGAATACGGGATTGATTGAATCCTCGACATCGTGGTTCATCCGATGAGATCATCATGGAACATGTGGGAACCAACATGGGTATCCAGATCCCGCTGTTGGTTATTGGCCGGAGAGTTGTCTCGGTCATGTCTACGTGTCTCCCGAACCTGTAGGGTCTACACACTTAAGGTTCGATGACGCTAGGGTTATAGGGAATAGATGTACGTGGTTACCGAATGTTGTTCGGAGTCCCGAAAGAGATCCCGGACGTCACGAGGAGTTCCGGAATGGTCCGGAGGTAAAGATTTATATATGGGAAGTCCTGTTTTGGTCACCGGAAAAGTTTCGGGTGCTATCGGTAATGTACCGGGACCACCGGGAGGGTCCCGGGGGTCCACCAAGTGGGGCCACCGGCCCCAGAGGGCAGCATGGGCCAAGTGTGGGAGGGGACCAGCCCCAGGTGGGCTGGTGCGCCCCCCCACCAGGGCCCAAGGCGCCTAGGGTTTGGGGAGGGGGCGCCTCCACCTTACTTGGGGGGCAAGTTTCCCCCTCTCCCCCCCTTTGGCTGCCACCCTAGATGGGTTTTGGGGCTGCCGCACCCTTTGGGGTGGGAACCCTAAAGGGGGCGCAGCCCCCTACCTCTCCCCTATATATAGTTGAGATCTTTGGGGCTGCAAACATATGAGTTTTGACCTCTCCCTGGCGCAGCCCTACCTCTCTCCCTCCTCGTCTCTTGCGGTGCTTGGTGAAGCCCTGCTGGAGTGCCATGCTCCTCCACCACCACCACACCGTCGTGCTGCTGCTGGACGGAGTCTTCCCCAACCTCTCCCTCTCTCCTTGCTGGATCAAGGCATGGGAGACATCACCGGGCTGCACGTGTGTTGAACGCGGAGGTGCCGTCCGTTCGGCACTAGGATCATCGGTGATTTGGATCACGACGAGTACGACTCCATCAACCACGTTCACTTGAACGCTTCCGCTTAGCGATCTACAAGGGTATGTATATGCACTCTCCTTCCCCTCATTGCTAGATTACTCCATAGATTGATCTTGGTGATGCGTAGAAATTTTTTGATTTCTGCTACATTCCCCAACATTGATTTGGCACGATCTTGATGTATCGCGAGCTTTGCTATTATGGTTGGATCTTATGATGTTTCTCCCCCTCTACTCTCTTGTAATGGATTGAGTTTTCCCTTTGAAGTTATCTTATCGGATTGAGTCTTTAAGGATTTGAGAACACTTGATGTATGTCTTTCATGTGCTTATCTATGGTGAGAATGGGATATTCACGTGATCTACTTGATGTATGTTTTGGTGATCAACTTGAGGGTTCAGTGACCTTGTGAACTTATGCATAGGGGTTGGCACACATTTTCGTCTTGACTCTCTGGTAGAAACTTTGGGGCACTCTTTGAAGTTCTTTGTGTTGGTTGAATAGATGAATCTGAGATTGTGTGATGCATATCTTATAATCATACCCACGGGTACTTGCGGTGACATTGGAGTATCTAGGTGACATTAGGGTTTTGGATGATTTGTGTCTTAAGGTGTTATTCTAGTACGAAGTCTAGGATAGATTGAACGGAAAGAATAGCTTCGTGTTATTTTACTACGGACTCTTGAATAGATCGATCAGAAAGGATAACTTTGAGGTGGTTTCATACCCTACAATAATCTCTTCGTTTGTTCTCCGCTATTAGTGACTTCAGAGTGACTCTTTGTTGCATGTTGAGGGATTTTTATATGATCCAATTATGTTATTATTGTTGATAGAACTTGCACTAGTGAAAGTATGAACCTTAGGCCTTGTTTCCTAGCATTGCAATGCCGTTTACCCTCACTTTTACCACTTGCTACCTTGCTGTTTTTATATTTTCAGATTACAAAAACCTATATGTACCATCCATATTGCACTTGTATCACCATCTCTTTGCCGAACAAGTGCACCTATACAATTTACCATTGTATTGGGTGTGTTGGGAACGCAAGAGACTCTTTCTTATTTGGTTGAAGGGTTGCTTGAGAGAGACCATCTTCATCCTACGCCTCCCACGGATTGATAAACCTTAGGTCATCCACTTTAGGGAAATTTGCTACTATCCTACAAACCTCTGCACTTGGAGGCCCAACAACGTCTACAAGAAGAAGGTTGCGTAGTAGACATTAAGTAGCAAATGATTCACAAAAGGAGGCTACTATCTCAGAGTCGAGTCCGTATTTAGTGCTAAACTTTTGAAAAGCATCTGTATTCATAAAAGATTTAACACAATCATCTTAAGCTTAATACCTGACTCTTTACCTTCGTCGAGTTCCCAATCTTTAGAGTTGCTTTTAATTCTTTCCAAAAGATCCCGCCGGAATTCAATAGTCTTCTTCAAAAAAGAACCAACACAAGAAGTGTCGAGCATGGGTCGATCATTATGAGAAAGCTGAGCATAAAAATTCAGGATAATAATTTCTCTTGAGAGCTCATGATTGGGGCATGAATATAACATTGACTTTCTCCTTCATGAGGCCAAAAATTATATATGTAATTCCGATCACGGTGAACTAGATGCATAGGATAATTTTTTTGGGTGAAACTCCAATTTCAATCGATTCCAATTCCAAGATCCAATATCATCGCATAGCCTATACCATGCCAATACTTTTCCCTTCGAAGAGAAAGGGAAGACCTTCTTCTTAACTTCATCTCTGGGTAAACCTGCAAGCTTAAACAATCCACGAATTTCTTCCACATATATCAAGTGCATATCAGGATGTTCGGTTCCATCTCTTGCATAAGGATTAGCTAGCAGCTGTTCTATCAGTAGGTTCAATATTTTTAGTAGGTGCAGTAGGTTGAGGGGTGACTAATTGCGGTTCCGGTCGAGGTGAAGATACACCGAACAAACCCCTCAAAGGATTGTTTTCCATAGTAACAAGTGACAATAAATTTCAGCATGTAGTAATAATTTTTCCTTACCTATTTCTACTTACCAAGAGCGCTTCACTCTCCGGCAATGGCGCCAGAAAATAGCCTTGATGCCCCACAAGTATATGGGATCAATTGTAGCCCTTTTTGATAAGTAAGAGTGCCGAACCCAACGAGGAGCAGAAGGAAATGACAAGTGGTTTTCAGCAAGGTAATGTGCAAGTGCTGAAATTTTAAGTAACCGAGTAGTTTGATAGCAAGATAATTTGTAACAAGCAAGTAACGATAGTAGTAACAAAAGTGCAGCAAGGTAGCCCAATCCATTTGAGGCAAAGGACAGGCCAAAACAGTCTCTTATAATAAGCAAAGCGTTCTTGAGGGTACACGGGGATTTCATCTAGTCACTTTCATCATGTTTGTTCGATTTGTGTTTGCTACTTTGATAATTTGATATGTGGGTGGACCGGTGCTTACGTGCTATTCTTACTTGAACAAACCTCCTACTTATGATTAACCCCCTCGCAAGCATTCGCAACTACGAGAAAAGTATTAAGAATAAATTCTAATCATAGCATTAAACTTTTGGATCCAATCGGTCCCTTACGGAATAGCGCATAAACTAGGGTTTAAGCTTCTGTTAGTCTTGCAACCCATCATCTAATAACTACTCGACAATGCATTCCCTTAGGCCCAAATATGGTGAAGTTTCATGTAGTTGACGTTCACATGACACCACTAAGGGAATCACAACATACATACTATCAAAATATCGAACACATATCAAGTTCACATGATTACTTGCAACATGATTTCTCCCGTAACCTCAAGAACGAAAGTAACTACTCACAAGTGATAAACATGCTCAAGATCAAAGGGGTATTAAATAGCATAATGGATCTAACCATATAATCTTCCACCAAATAAACCATATAGTAATCAACTACAAGATGTAATCAACACTACTAGTCTCCCACAAGCACCAATCTATAGTTCCGCTACAAAGATTGAAAACAAGATATGGACTAGGGTTTGGGAGGAGATGGTGCTATTGAAAATGTTGATGGATATTGCCTTCCCCAAGATGGGAGAGTTGTTGGTGATGATGATGAAGATGATTTCCCCCTCTGGGAGGGAAGTTCCCCCGGCGGAATCGCTCCGTCGGAAGGCAAAAGTGCTCATGCCCAAGTTCCCCCTCGAGATGGTGGCGCTCCGTCCCAAAAGTCCTCCTCTTATTTTTTTCTAGGTCAAAATGACTTATATACCAGAAGATGGGCACCGGAGGTGGGCCGAGGGGAGCACAACCCACCAGGGCGCGCCCAGGTGGGTTGTGCCCACCTGGTGGGCCCCCTCTGGTACTTATTGGCTCCAATATTTCTTATTTATTCCATAAAAAATCCTTGTGATGTTTCAGCCCATTTGGAGTTGTGCAGAATAGGTGGCCTGACGTAGCTTTTCCAGGTCCAGATTTCCAGCTACCGGAATTCTCCCTCTTTGTGTGTAAGTATTTCCAGCTACCAGATTTCCAGTTGGTTTTCCTTGAAGAGGAAAGGATGATGCAGCAAAGTAGCGTAAGTATTTCCCTCAGTTTTTTAGAACCAAGGTATCAATCCAGTAGGAGGCTCCTCAAAAGTCCCACACACCTACACAAACAAACAAGAACTCACAAACAACGCAATAAAGGGGTTGTCAATCCCTTCACGGCCACTTGCAAAAGTGAGATCTGATAGAGATAATATGATAAGATAAATATATTTTTGGTATTTTTATGATATAGATTGGAAAAGTAAAGATGCAAATAAAAGTAGATTGAAAGCTTATATGATAAGAGATAGACCCGGGGGCCATAGGTTTCACTCGTGGCTTCTCTCAAGATAGCATAAGTATTACGGTGGGTGAACAAATTTCTATCGAGCAATTGATAGAAAAGCAAATAATTATGAGATTATCTAGGCATGATCATGTATATAGGCATCACGTCCGCAACAAGTAGACCGACTCTTGCCTGCATCTACTACTATTACTCCACACATCGACCGCTATCCAGCATGCATCTAGAGTATTAAGTTCATAAAGAACAGAGTAACGCATTAAGAAAGATGACATGATGTAGAGGGATAAACTCATGGAATATGATATAAACCCCATCTTTTTATCCTCGATGGCAACAATACAATACGTGCCTTGATGCCCCTGCTGTCACTGGGAAAGGACACCGCAAGATTGAACCCAAAGCTAAGCACTTCTCCCATTGCAAGAAAGATCAATCTAGTAGGCCAAACTAAACTGATAATTCAAAGAGACTTGCAAAGATAACTTAATCACACATAAAAGAATTTAGAGGCAATTCAAATATTTCTCATAGATAAACTTGATCATAAACCCACAATTCATCGGATCTCGACAAACACACCGCAAAAAGAGTTACATCGAATAGATCTCCAAGAAAATCGAGGAGAACTTTGTATTGAGATTCAAAGAGAGAGAAGAAGCCATCTAGCTAATAACTATGGACCCGGGTCTGTGGTAAGCTACTCACAACTCATCGGAAGGGCCTTGGAGATGATGTAGAGGCCCTTCATGGTTAATTCCCCCTCCGGTGGAGCATCGGCGAAGGCTCCAAGATGGGATCTCGCGGATACAGAGGGTTATTGCGGTGGAAATAGTTTTTCGTGGTGCTCCTCGATGGTTTCAGGGTACGTGGGTATATATAGGAGGAAGAAGTAGGCCGGTGGACGCTCGAGGGGCCCACGAGGGTGGGGGGCGCGCCCACCTATAGGGGGCGCACCGGGCACCCTCGTGGCCACCTCCTGTGTTGCTTGACGTCCACTCCAAGTCCCTGGATCACGTTTGTTCCAAAAAGATCGCTTCCAAAGTTTTCATTCCGTTTGGACTCCGTTTGATATTCCTTTCCTTCGAAACACTAAAATAGGCAAAAAAGACAGTAATTCGGGCTGGGCCTCCGGTTAGTAGGTTAGTCCCAAAAATGATATAAAAGTGTAGAGTAAAGCCCATAAACATCCAAAACAGGTAATATAATAGCATGGAACAATCAAAAATTATAGATACGTTGGAGACGTATCAAGCATCCCCAAGCTTAATTCCTGCTCGTCCTCGAGTAGGTAAATGATAAAAACAGAATTTTTGATGTGGAATGCTACCTAGCATAATTCTCAATGTAATTTTCTTTATTGTGGCATGAATGTTCAGATCCAAATGATTTAAGATAAAAGCTTATAAAACATAAAAATAGTAATACTTGAAGCATACTAGCAAGTAATCATGTCTTATCAAAATAGCATAGCCAAAGAAAGCTTATCCCTACAAAATCATATAGTTAGGCCATGCTTCATTTTCATTACACAAAAATACTCCCATCATGCACAACCCCGGTTTCAGCCAAGCAATTGGTTCATACTTTTTAACGCGCTTCAGCTTTTTCAACTCTTACGCAATACATGAGCGCAAGCCATGGACATAGCACTGTATGTGGTATATGGTGGTGGTTGTGAAGACAAAAAGGGAGAAGATAATCTTACATCAACTAGGCGTATCAACGGGCTATGGAGATGCCCATCAATAGATATCAATGTGAGTGTGTACGGATTGCCATGCGACGGATGCACTAGAGCTACAAATGTATGAAAGCTCAACAAAAGAAACTAAGTGGGTGTGCATCCAACTTGCTTGCTCTAGAAGACCTAGGGCATTTTGAGGAAGCCCATCATTGGAATATGCAAGCCAAGTTCTATAATGAAAAATTCCCACTAGTATATGAAAGTGACAACATAGGAGACTCTCTATCATGAAGATCATGGTGCTATTTTGAAGCACAAGTGTGCAAAAGAGATAGTAGCATTGTCTTCTCTCTTTTCTCTCATTTTTTATTTGGTGGGCTTCTTTGGCCTGTTTTTTATGGGCTTCTTTGGCCTCTTTTATTTTTATAAAGTCCGAAGTCTCATCCCGACTTGTGGGGGAATCATCGTCTTCATCATCCTTTCCTCACTTGGGACAATGCTCTAATAATGAAGATCATCACACTTTTATTGATTTACAACTCAATACTTAGAACAAAATATGACTCTATATGAATGCCTCCGGCGGTGTACCAGGATATGCAATGAATCAAGAGTGACATGTATGAAAAATTATGAAGGTGGCCTTGCCACAAATACGATGTCAACTACATGATCATGCAAAGAGCAATATGACAATGATGGAGCGTGTCATAATAAACGGAGCAGTGGAAAGTTGCATGGCAATATATCTCGGAATGGCTATGGAATGCCATAATAGGTAGGTATGGTGGCTGTTTTGAGGAAGGTAAATAAAGGGTGCATGATACTAGCGAAAGTGTGCGGCATAAGAGAGGCTAGCAAAGTGGAAGGGTGAGTGTGCGTATATCCATGGACTCACATTAGTCATAAAGAACTCATATACTTATTGCAAAAGTCTACTTGCCCTCGAAGCAAAGTACTACTATGCATGCTCCTAGGGGAAGGGTTGGTAGGAGTTAACCATCACGCGACCCCGACCTCCACTCATAAGGAAGACAATTAAAAGAGCACCCCATGCAACATATTTGTCACACAACTTTTACCATACGTGCATGCTACGGGACTTGCCAACTTCAACACAAGTATTTCTCAATTTCATAATTACCCAACTAGCATGACTCTAACATTACCACCTTTATATCTCAAAACAATTATCAAGCATCAAATTGATCATAATGTTTAATGCACTTTCTATGATAATTTTTATTATACCCAACTTGGATGCTCATCATTCTAGGACCAAATTTATAACCTTAACAAATAACATGCTGTTCTAAAAGACTCTCAAAATAATGTAAGTGAATCATGAGAGATCAACAATTTCTTCAAAATTAATCCACCGCCGTGCTCTAAAAGATATAAGTGAAGTACTAGAGCAAAAACTATCTAGCTCAAAAGATATAAGTGAAGCACATAGAGTGTTCTAATAAATTCTAATCAAGTGGGCTTCTCCCAAAAGGTGTGTATAGCAAGGATTATTGTCGTAATCTAAAAATCAAAGACTAATATCATACAAGACACTCCAAGCAAAACACATATCATGTGGCAAATAAAAATATAGCTCCAAGTAAAGTTACCGATAGACGAAGACGAAAGAGGGGATGCCTTCCGGGGCATCCCCAAGCTTAGGCTTTTGGTTATCCTTGAATATCTCGGGGTGCCATGGGCATCCCCAAGCTTAGGCTCTTGCCACTCCTTATTCCATAGTCCATCAAATCTTTACCCAAACTTGAAAACTTCACAACACAAAACTCAACAGGAAATCTCATGAGCTCCGTTAGTGCAAGAAAGAAAAACCACCACATAAGGTACTGTAATGAACTCATTATTTATTTATATTGGTGTTAAACCTACTGTTTTCCAACTTCTCTATGGTTCATACCACTTAATACTAGCCATAGATGCATCAGAATAAGCAAACAACACACGAAAAACAGAATCTGTCAAAAATAGAACAGTCTGTAGCAATCTGTAACTCTCGAATACTTATGGAACTCTAAAAATCCTACCAAAATAGGAAGTCCTGGTAAATGTTTCTATTGATCCACAGAAAAACGAATCAATGCAAAATCACGTTTCTGCGAATTACTAAAATTATATTCGTGCGTGCAAAGTTTCTGTTTTTCAGCAGAATCAAATTAACTATCACCATAGGTTATCCTATAGGTTCTACTTGGCACAAACACTAATTAAAACATGAAAACACATCTAAACAGAATGTAGATGAAAAATTTATTACTAAACAGAAGCAAAAACAAAAAACAAAAATAAAATTGGGTTGCCTCCCAACTAGCGCTATCGTTTAACGCCCCTAGCTAGCTAGGCATAAAAGCAAGGATAGATCTAAGTAGTGCCATCTTTGGCACTCAATTCATAAGTAGCTCGCATGATAGATTCATAAGGTAATTTAACTTTATTTCTTGGAAAGTGCTCCATGCCTTTCCTTAATGGAAATTGGAATCTAATATTCCCTTCCTTCATATCAATAATTGCACCAATCGTTCTAAGGAAAGGTCTACCAAGAATAATAGGACATGAAAGATGGCAAACTATATCAAGAACGATAAAATCTACGGGCACATAATTCCTATTTGCAACAATAAGAACATCATTGATTCTTCCCATAGGCTTCTTAATGGTAGAATCTGCAAGGTGCAATTTAAAGAGCAATCATCAAGATAATGGAAACCTAGAATATCACATAAAGTTTTCAGAATCGTGGAAACACTAGCAACCAAATCACACAAAGCATAACACTCATGATTTTTAATTTTAGTATTTATAGTAGGTTTCCATTCATCATAAAGTTTTCTAGGTATAGAAACTTCCAAGTTAAGTTTTTCATCATAAGATTGCATCAAGGCATCAACAATATGTTTGGTAAAAGCTTTATTTTGACTATAAGCATGAGGAGAATTCAACACGGATTGCAAGAAGGAAATACAATCTACTAAAGAAAAATTATCATAATTAAATTCCTTGAAATCCAAGATAGTGGGTTCAATGCTATGTGACCTCTCCAATCCCACTTTTACCAAATTTAGCATCAAGATCTAAGAACTCCGAATCATTGGGACGCCTTTTAACTAAAGTTGACTCATCTCCAGTCCCATCATTATTAAGATTCATATTGCAGAACAAAGATTTAATAGGGGACACATCAATAACTTTTAGATCTTCATCATTATTTTCATGGAAACTAGAAGAACACGCTTTTACAAAGCAATCTTTCTTAGCACGCAATCTAGCGGTTCTTTCCTTGCACTCATCAATGGAAATTAACATAGCTTTGAGAGACTCATTGATATAATGCTTAAGATGAGTAGATCTAAGTTTCAAAGAATCAACATCTAGCGAAAGTCTATCAACGTTCCTAGCCAAATCATCAACTTTAAGCAATTTTTCTTCAAGCAAGGCATTAAAATTCTTTTGAAATCATAAATTATTTAACACTATTCTCAAAATCAGAGGGCATCTTATTAAAATTACCATAAGAATTATTGTAGGAATTTCCATAATTATTAGAGGAATTACTAGGGAACGGTCTAGGATTAAAGTTTCCTCTATAAGCATTGTTACCAAAATTATTCCTACCAACAAAATTTACATCCATAGATTCATTATTATTCTCAATCAAAGTACACAAAGGCATATCATTGGGATCAATAGGAGCACTCTTAGTAGCAAACAATTTCATAAGTTCATCCATCTTTCTACTCAAAAATTAATTTCTTCTATAGCATGCACTTTTTTACTAGTACATCTTTTGGTGTGCCATTGAGAATAATTAGCCATAATATTATCAAGGAGTTTGGTAGCTTCTCTTAAGGTGATGTCCTTAAACGTGCCTCCCGCGGCCGAATCTAAAAGATTTCTAGAAGCAAAATTCAATCCGGCATAATTTTTTGTATGATCATCCATAAATTCAAACCATGAGTAGGGCAATTGCGAATCATCAATTTCATTCTTTCCCAAGATTGGGAAACATGCTCATGAAAAGTTGTTTAAAATTCATAATATCGTTCCTAAGAGAGATGATCTTAGCGGGAGGAAAATACTTAGAGATAAAAGCATCTTTGCACTTATTCCACGAATCAATACTATTCTTAGGCAAATACAAAAACCAAACTTTAGCACGATCTCTAAGTGAAAACGGAAATAACTTCAGTTTAACAATATCATTATCCGTATCTTTCTTGTTTTGCACCTCACACAAATCAAGAAAGTTGTTTAGATGGGTAGCGGCATCTTCACTAGGAAGGCCGGAGAATTTATCTTTCATAACAAGATTCAGCAAAGCAGCATTGATTTCACAAGACTCAACATCATTAAGAGGATCAATCGGAGTACTAAGGAAATCATTATTATTGGTATTGGAAAAGTCACACAATTTGGTATTATCTTGCGCCATCGCGACAAGCAATCCAATACACAAGCAAACAAAAGGGCAAGCAAAAGAGAGAGGAGATTGGTAAAGAGAGGGTGAATAAAACGGCAAGGCTGAAGTGGGGGAGAGGAAAATGAGAGGCAAATGGCAAATAATGTAATGCGAGGGAGATGAGTTTGTGATGGGTACTTGGTATGTCTTGACTTGAGCGAAGACCTCCCCGGCAACGGCGCCAGAAATCCTTCTTGCTACGTCTTGAGCTTGCGTTGGTTTTCCTTGAAGAGGAAAGGGTGATGCAGCAAAGTAGCATCAGTATTTCCCTCGGTTTTTGAGAACCAAGGTATCAATCCAGTAGGAGGCTCCTCAAAAGTCCCACGCACCTACACAAACAAACAAGAACTCACAACCAACGCAATAAAGGGGTTGTCAATCCCTTCACGGCCACTTGCAAAAGTGAGATCTGATAGAGATAATATGATAAGATAAATATATTTTTGGTATTTTTGTGATATAGATTGGAAAAATAAAGGTGCAAATAAAAGTAGATTGAAAGCTTATATGATAAGAGATAGACCTGGGGGCCATAGGTTTCACTAGTGGCTTCTCTCAAGATAGCATAAGTATTACGGTGGGTGAACAAAATACTATCGAGCAATTGATAGAAAAGCGAATAATTATGAGATTATCTAGGCATGATCATGTATATAGGCATAACGTCCGCGACAAGTAGACCGACTCCTGCCTGCATCTACTACTATTACTCCACACATCGACCGCTATCCAGCATGCATCTAGAGTATTAAGTTCATAAAGAAAAGAGTAACGCATTAAGAAAGATGACATGATGTAGAGGGATAAACTCATGGAATATGATATAAACCCCATCTTTTTATCCTCGATGGCAACAATACAATACGTGCCTTGATGCCCCTGCTGTCACTGGGAAAGGACACCGCAAGATTGAACCCAAAGCTAAGCACTTCTCCCATTGCAAGAAAGGTCAATCTAGTAGGCCAAACCAAACTGATAATTCGAAGAGACTTGCAAAGATAACTTAATCACACATAAAAGAATTCAAAGGAGATTCAAATATTTCTCATAGATAAACTTTATCATAAACCCACAATTCATCGGATCTCGACAAACACACCGCAAAAAGAGTTACATCGAATAGATCTCCAAGAAAATCGAGGAGAACTTTGTATTGAGATTCAAAGAGGGAGAAGAAGCCATCTAGCTAATAACTATGGACCCGAAGGTCTGTGGTAAGCTACTCACAACTCATCGAAAGGGCCTTGGAGATGATGTAGAGGCCCTCCGTGGTTGATTCCCCCTCCGACGGAGCGCCGACGAAGGCTCCAAGATGGGATCTCGCGGATACAGAAGGTTACGGCGGTGGAAATAGTTTTTTGTGGTGCTCCTCGATGGTTTCAGGGTACATGGGTATATATAGGAGGAAGAAGTAGGTCGATGGACGCTCGAGGGGCCCACAAGGGTGGGGGCGCGCCGGGCACCCTTGTGGCCGCCTCCTCTGTTGCTTGACGTCCACTCCAAGTCCCCTGGATCACATTTGTTCCAAAAAGATCGCTTCCGAAGGTTTCATTCCGTTTGGACTCTGTTTGATATTCCTTTCCTTCGAAACACTAAAATAGGCACACAAAAAACAGCAATTCGGGCTGGGCCTCCGGTTAGTAGGTTAGTCCCAAAAATGATATAAAAGTGTAGAGTAAAGCCCATAAACATCCAAAACGGGTAATATAATAGCATGGAACAATCAAAAATTATAGATACGTTGGAGACGTATCAGTGTACCTTGCATATTATGAGAGAAAATGCATTAGAATTACTCCAAAAAGTATTATTATGAATACAAACATTATAAATAACAGTAGGTAAACATGATGCAAAATGGATGTATCACACGGCTACAAAAATGTCCTCCACATGGACGGGAATCTTTCCGGCGAGGGGGAACGAGAAAGATGAGATCTAGAAGCTCATGTTGGATGCGCAAAAGGAGAGGATGGATTGGGACCGAAAGATGGCGAAGAAGAAGCTAAAAATTGAGAGGGAGATTATCGAGTTGGAGAAGAACGAGGTGGCGATAAAATGGGAGATCGAGAAGGCTAAGACATTTGGAGAGATTGGGATTGAGAAGTAGAGGTTGCAAATCATACGGGATGTGGAGGACGTGAAGATAATGTCGGCAGTCGAAAGCCTCTTGGATGTGGCTTATGGAGAAGAAGAAGGAGATCAACGACCGTAGGGAGTACGAGGGTGGCTATAGCAGCAGCAGCGCATGTGGCAAGGATGCAGGCAGAGCAGATGGTCCGTATGTAGGCAGAGTAGGACACAAGGATGGCCTTGGAACAGGCAGAAAGGATGGCATCCAGAAGGAAATATAACCTAGAGGCAATAATAAAGTTGTTATTTATGTATTTCCTTATATCATGATAAATGTTTATTATTCATGCTAGAATTGTATTAACCAGAAACTTAGTACATGTGTGAATACATAGGCAAACACAGTGTCACTAGCATGCCTCTACTTGACTAGCTCGTTAATCAAAGATGGTTAAGTTTCCTAGCCATGGACATGATTTGTCATTTGATAAACGGGATCACATCATTAGAGAACGATGTGATTGACTTGACCCATTCCGTTAGCTTAGCACTTGATCGTTTAGTATGTTGCTATTGCTTTCTTCATGACTTATACATGTTCCTATGACTATGAGATTATGCAACTCCCGAATATCGAAGGAACACTTTGTGTGCTACCAAACATCACAACGTAACTGGGTGATTATAAAGGTGCTCTACAGGTGTCTCCGATGGTGTTTGTTGAGTTGGCATAGATCGAGATTAGGATTTGTCACTATGATTGTCGTAGAGGTATCTTTGGGCCCTCTCGGTAATGCACATCACTATAAGCCTTGCAAGCAATGTGACTAATGAGTTAGTTACGGGATGATGCATTACGGAACGAGTAAAGAGACTTGTCAGTAATGATATTGAACTAGGTATTGAGATACCGACGATCGAATCTCGGGCAAGTAACATATCGTTGACAAAAGGAACAACATACATTGTTATGCGGTTTGACCGATAAAGATCCTCGTAGAATATGTGGAAGCCAATATGAGCATCCAAGTTTCGCTATTGGTTATTGGCCGGAGACATGTCTCTGTCATGTCTACATAGTTCTCGAACCCGTAGGGTCCGCACACTTAATGTTCGGTGACAATCGCTATTATGAGTTTATGTGTTTTGATGTACTGAAGGTAGTTCAGAGTCCCGGATATGATCACGGACATGGCGAGGAGTCTCAAAATGGTCGAGACATAAAGATTGATATATTGGATGGCTATGTTTGGACATCGGAATGGTTCCGGGTGAGTTCGGGCATTTACCGGAGTACTGGGAGGTTACCGGAACCCCCCGGGGGAGTCAATGGGCCTTATTGGGCCTTAGTGGAAAGGTGGAGGAGGAGGCCAAGGTGGGGGCTCCCCCCCCCAAGCCCAATCCGAATTGGGAGTGGGGCCGGCCCCCCTTTCCTTCTCTCCTCCTCCCCCTTCCTTCCCTCTCCTACTCCAACTAGGGAAGGGGGAATCCTACTCCCACCAGGAGTAGGACTCCCCCCTTGGGCGCGCCTAGGAGGCCTGCCCTCTGCCCCTCCTCCACTCCTTTATATACGGGGGAGGGGGGCACCCCATAGACACACAAGTTGATCATTGGTGTCTTAGCCGTGTGTGGTGCCCCCCTCCACCATAATCCACCTCGGTCATATCGTCATAGTGCTTAGGCGAAGCCCTGTGTTGGTAGCATCATCGTCACCATCATCACGCCATCGTGCTGACGAAACTCTCCCTCGACACTTTGCTATATCGTGAGTTCGTGGGACGTCACTGAGCAGAACGTGTGCAGATCGCGGAGGTGTCGTACGTACGGTACTAGGATCGATTGATCGTGAAGACGTACGACTACATCAACCGTGTTGTCATAACGCTTCTGCTTTCGGTCTACGAGGGTACGTGGACAACACTCTCCCCTCTCGTTGCTATGCATCACCATGATCTTGTGTGTGCGTAGGAAATTTTTGAAATTACCACGTTCCCCAACAGTGGCATCCGAGCCAGGTTATGCGTAGATGTTATATGCACGAGTAGAACACAAGTGAGTTGTGGACGATAATAGTCATACTTCTTACCAGCATGTCATACTTTGATTCGGCGGTATTGTTGGATGATGCGGCCCGGACCGACATTACGCGTACGGTTACACGAGACTGGTTCTACCGACGTGCTTCGCACATAGGTGGCTGTCAGGTGTCAGTTTCTCTAACTTTAGTTGAATTGAGTGTGGCTACGCCCGGTCCTTGTTGAGGGTTAAGACAGCACATACTTGACAAAAAAATCATTGAGGTTTTGATGCGTAGGTAAGAACGGTTCTTGCTAAGCCCGTAGCATCCACGTAAAACTTGCAACAACAAAGTAGAGGACGTCTAACTTGTTTTTGCAGGGCATGTTGTGATGTGATATGGTCAAGACATGATGCTAAATTTTATTGTATGAGATGATCATGTTTTGTAACAGAGTTATCGGCAACTGGAAGGAGCCATATGGTTGTCGCTTTATTGTATGCAATGCAATCGCCCTGTAATTGTTTTTACTTTATCGCTAAGCGGTAGCGATAGTCTTAGAAACAATAGTTGGTGAGACGACAATGATGCTAAGGTGAAGATCAAGGTGTCGCGCTGATGACGATGGCGATCAGGACGGTGCTTTGGAGATGGAGATCAAAGGAACAAGATGATGATGGCCATATCATATCACTTATATTGATTGCATGTGATGTTTATCTTTTATGCATCTTATTTTGCTTAGTTCGACGGTAGCATTATAAAATGATCTCTCACTAAATTTCAAGGTACAAGTGTTCTCCCTGAATATGCACCGTTGCGAAAGTTCATCGTGCCGAGACACCACATGATGATCGGGTGTGATAAGCTCTACGTTCACATACAACGGGTGCAAGCCAGTTTTTGCACACGCAGAATACTCGGGTTAAACTTGACGAGCCTAGCATATGCAGATATGGCCTCGGAACACTGAGATCGAAAGTTCGAGCGTGAATCATATAGTAGATATGATCAACATAGTGATGTTCACCATTGAAAACTACTCCATCTCACGTGATGACCGGACATGGTGTAGTTGATTTGGATCACGTGATCACTTAGATGATTAGAGGGATGTCTATCTAAGTGGGAGTTCTTAAGTAATATGATTAATTGAACTTTAATTTATCATGAACTTAGTACCTAATAGTTTTTTGCATGTCTATGTTGTTGTAGATAAATGCCCCGTGTTGTTGTTCCATTGAATTTTAATTCGTTCCTAGAGAAAGCTAAGTTGAAAGATGATGGTAGCAATTACACGGACTGGGTCCATAACTTGAGGATTATCCTCTTGCTGCACAGAAGAATTACGTCCTGGAAGCACCGCTAGGTGCAAGACCCGCTACAGGAGCAACACCGGACGTTGTGAATGTCTGGCAGAGCAAAGCTGATGACTACTCGATAGTTCAGTGTGCCATACTTTACGGCTTAGAACCAGGACTTCAGCGACATTTTGAACGTCAGGTAGCATATGAGATGTTCCAGGAGTTGAAGTTAATATTTCAAGCAAATGCCCGGATTGAGAGATATGAAGTCTCCAATAAGTTCTATAGCTGCAAGATGGAGGAGAATAGCTCTGTCAGTGAACATATACTCAAAATGTCTAGGTATAACAATAACTTGATTCAACTGGGAGTTAATCTTCCTGATGATAGTGTCATTGACAGAGTTCTTCAATCACTGCCACCAAGCTACAAGAGCTTCGTGATGAACTATAATATGCAAGGGATGAACAAGACAATTCCCGAGCTCTTCGCAATGCTAAAGGCTGCGGAGCTAGAAATCAAGAAGGAGCATCAAGTGTTGATGGTCAACAAGACCACCAGTTTCAAGAAAAAGGGTAAAGGGAAGAAGGGGAACTTCAAGAAGAACGGCAAGCAAGTTGCTGCTCAATTGAAGAAACCCAAGTCTGGACCTAAGCCTAAGACTGAGTGCTTCTACTGCAAAGGGACTAGTCACTTGAAGCGGAACTGCCCCAAGTATTTGGCGGATAAGAAGGATGGCAAGGTGAACAAAGGTATATGTGATATACATGTTAGTGATGTGTACCTTACTAATGCTCGCAGTAGTGCCTGGGTATTTGATACTAGTTCTGTTGCTAATATTTGCAACTCGAAACAGGGACTACAGATTAAGCGAAGATTGGCTAAGGACGAGGTGACGATGCGCGTGGGAAATGGTTCCAAAGTCGATGTGATCGCGGTCAGCACGCTACCTCTACATCTACCTTTGGGATTAGTTTTAGACCTGAATAATTGTTATTTGGTGCCAGCGTTGAGCATGAACATTATATCTGAATCTTGTTTGATGCGAGACGGTTATTCATTTAAATCTGAGAATAATGGTTGTTCTATTTATATGAGTAATATCTTTTATGGTCATGCACCCTTGAAGAGTGGTCTATTTTTATTGAATCTCGTTAGTAGTGACACACATATTCATAATATTGAAGCCAAAAGATGAACAATTGATAATGATAGTGCAACTTATTTGTGGCACTACCGTTTGGGTCATATTGGTGTAAAGCACATGAAGAAACTCCATTCTGATGGACTTTTGGAATCACATGACTATGAATCACTTGGTACTTGCGAACCATGCCTCATGGGCAAGATGACTAAAACTCCGTTCTCCGGAACAATGGAGCGAGCAACAAATTTGTTGGAAATCATACATACTGATGTATGTGGTCAGATGAATATTGAGGCTCGCGGCGGGTATCATTATTTTCTCACCTTCACAGATGATTTGAGCAGATATGGGTATATCTACTTGATGAAACATAAGTCTGAAACATTTGAAAAGTTCAAAGAATTTTAGAGTGAAGTAGAAAATCATCGTAACAAGAAAATAAAGTTTCTACGATCTGATCGTGGAGGAGAATATTTGAGTTACGAGTTTGGTCTTCATTAGAAACAATGCGGAATAGTTTTGCAACTCACGCCACCCGGAACACCACACCATAATGGTGTGTCCGAATGTCGTAACCACACTTTATTAGATATGATGCGATCTATGATGTCTCTTACTGATTTACCGCTATCGTTTTGGGGTTATGCTTTAGAGACGGTTGCACTCACGTTAAATAGGGCACCATCTAAATTCGTTGAGACGACGCCGTATGAACTGTGGTTTGGCAAGAAACCAAAGTTGTCGTTTCCAAAAGTTTGGGGCTGCGATGCTTATGTGAAAAAGCTTCAACCTGATAAGCTCGAACCCAATTGGAGAAATGTCTCTTAATAGGATACCCAAAGGAAACTGTTGGGTACACCTTCTATCATAGATCCGAAGGCAAGATATTCGTTCCTAAGAATGGATCCTTTCTAGAGAAGGAGTTTCTCTCGAAAGAAGTGAGTGGGAGGAAAGTAGAACTTGATGAGGTAACTGTACCTTCTCCCTTATTGGAGAGTAGTTCATCACATAAATCAGTTCCTGTGATCCCTACACCAATTAGTGAGGAAGCTGATGATAATGATCATGAAACTTCAGATCAAGGTACTACCGAACCTCGTAGGTCAACCAGAATAAGATCCGCACCAGAGTGGTACGGTAATCCTATTCTACAGGTCATGTTACTTGATGTTGACGAACCTACGAACTACGAGGAAGCGATGATGAGCCCAGATTCCGCAAAATGGCTTGAGGCCATGAAATCTGAGATGGGGTCCATGTATGAGAACAAAGTGTGGACTTTGGTTGACTTCCCCGATGATCGGCAAGCCATAGAGAATAAATGGATCTTCAAGAAGAAGACTGACGCTGACGGTAATGTTACTGTCTACAAAGCTTGACTTGTTGCGAAAGGTTTTCGACAAGTTCAAGGAGTTGACTACGATGAGATCTTCTCACCTATAGCGATGCTTAAGTCTGTCTGAATCAGGTTAGCAATTGCTGCATTTTATGGTTATGAAATTTGGCAAATGGATGTAAAGACTGCATTCCTGAATGGATTTCTGGAAGAAGAGTTGTATATGATGCAACCCGAAGGTTTTATTAATCCAAAGGATGCTAACAAAGTGTGCAAGCTCCAGCGATCCATTTATGGACTGGTGCAAGCCTCTCGGAGTTGGAATAAACTTTTTGACAGTGTGATCAAAGTATATGGTTTTATACAGACTTTTGGAGAAGCCTGTATTTACAAGAAAGTGAGTGGGAGCTCTGTAGCATTTCTAATATTATATGTGGATGACATATTACTGATTGGAAATGATATAGAATTTCTGGATAGCATAAAAGGATACTTGAACAAGAGTTTTTCAATGAAAGACCTCGGTGAAGCTGCTTATATATTGGGCATTAAGATCTATAGAGATAGATCAAGACGCCTAATTGGACTTTCACAAAGTACATACCTTGATAAAGTTTTGAAGAAGTTCAAAATGGATCAAGCAAACAAAGGGTTCTTGCCTGTGTTACAAGGTGTGAAGTTGATTCAGACTCAATGCCCGACCACTGCAGAAGATAGAGAGAAAATGAAAGATGTTCCCTATGCTTCAGCCATAGGATCTATCATGTACGCAATGCTGTGTACCAGACCTGATGTGTGCCTTGCTATTAGTTTAGCAGGGAGGTACCAAAGTAATCCAGGAGTGGATCACTGGACAGCGGTCAAGAACATCCTAAAATACCTGAAAAAGTACTAAGGATATGTTTCTCAATTATGGAGGTGACAAAGAGCTTGTCGTCAATGGTTACGTCGATGCAAGCTTTGACACTGATCTGGATGACTCTAAGTCACAAACCGGATACGTATTTATATTGAACGGTGGAGCTGTAAGTTGGTTCAGTTCTAAGCAAAGCGTCGTGGCGGGATCTACGTGTGAAGCAGAGTACATAGCTGCTTCGGAAGCAGCAAATGAAGGAGTCTGGATGAAGGAGTTCATATCCGAACTAGGTGTCATACCTAGTGCATCGGGTCCAATGAAAATCTTTTGTGACAATACTGGAGCCATTGCCTTGGGGAAGGAATCCAGATTTCACAAGAGAACCAAACACATCAAGAGACGCTTCAATTCCATCCGTCATCAAGTGTCGGAAGGGGACATAGAGATTTGCAAGATACATACGGATCTGAATGTTGCAGACCCGTTGACTAAGCCTCTCTCACGAGCAAAACATGATCAGCACCAAGACTCCATGGGTGTTAGAATCATCACAGTGTAATCTAGATTATTGACTCTAGTGCAAGTGGGAGACTGAAGGAAATATGCCATAGAGGCAATAATAAAGTTGTTATTATATATTTCCTTATATCATGATAAATGTTTATTATTCATGCTAGAATTGTATTAACCGGAAACTTAGTACATGTGTGATACATAGACAAACAAAGTGTCACTAGTATGCCTCTACTTTACTAGCTCGTTAATCAAAGATGATTAAGTTTCCTAGCCATGGACATGACTTGTCATTTGATAAACGGGATCACATCATTAGAGAATGATGTGATTGACTTGACCCATTCCGTTAGCTTAGCACTTAATCGTTTAGTATGTTGCTATTGCTTTCTTCATGACTTATACATGTTCCTATGACTATGAGATTATGCAACTACCGAATACCGGAGGAACACTTTGTGTGCTATGACTATGAGATTATGCAACTACCGAATACCGGAGGAACACTTTGTGTGCTACCAAACGTCACAACGTAACTGGGTGATTATAAAGGTGCTCTATAGGTGTCTCCGATGGTGTTTGTTGAGTTGGCATACATCGAGATTAGGATTTGTCGCTACGATTGTCGTAGAGGTATCTCTGGGTCCTCTCGGTAATGCACATCACTATAAGCCTTGCAAGCAATGTGACTAATGAGTTAGTTATGGGATGATGCATTACGAAATGAGTAAAGAGACTTGCCGGTAACGAGATTGAACTAGGTATTGAGATACCGACGATCGAATCTCGGGCAAGTAACATACCGTTGACAAAAGGAACAACGTATGTTGTTTTGCGGTTTGACCGATAAAGATCTTCGTAAAATATGTGGGAGCCAATATTTGCATCCAGGTTCCGCTATTGGTTATTGTCCGGAGACATGTCTCGGTCATGTCTACATAGTTCTTGAACCCGTAGGGTCCACACGCTTAACGTTCGGTTACGATCGGTATTATGAGTTTATGTGTTTTGATGTATCGAAGGTAGTTCGGAGTCCCGGATATGATCACGGGCATGACGAGGAGTCTCGAAATGGTCGAAACATAAAGATCGATATATTGGATCACTATGTTTGGACATCAGAATGGTTCCGGGTGAGTTCAGGCAATTACCGGAGTACCGGGAGGTTACTGGAACCCCCCGGGGGGTCAATGGGCCATATTGGGCCTTAGTGGAAAGGAGGAGGAGGCGGCCAAGGTGGGGGCACCCCCCCAAGCCCAATCCGAATTGGGAGGGGGGCCGGCCCCCCTTTCCTTCTCTCCGCCTCCCCCTTCCTTCTCTCTCCTACTCCAACTAGGGAAGGGGGAATCCTACTACCATTGGGAGTAGGACTCCCCCCTTGGGCGCACCTAGGAGGCCGGCCCTCTCCCCCTCATCCACTCCTTATATATGGGGAGGGGGACACCCCATAGACACACAAGTTGATTATTGATCTCTTAGCCGTGTGCGGTGCCCCCCTCCACCATGATCCACCTCGGTTATATCGTCATAGTGCTTAGGAGAATCCCTGCGTGGGTAGCATCATCATCACCGTCATCACGCCGTCGTGCTGATGAAATCTCCCTCGACACTCTGCTGGATCGTGAGTTCGCGGGACGTCACCGAGCTAAACGTGTGCAGATCGCGGAGTTGTCGTACGTTCGGTATTAGGATCGGTCGATCGTGAAGACGTACGACTACATCAACCGTGTTGTCATAACGCTTCCGCTTTCGGCCTACAAGGGTACGTGGACAACACTCTCCCCTCTCGTTGCTATGCATCACCATGATCTTCTGTGTGCGTAGGGAATTTTTGAAATTACCACGTTCCCCAACAGTCCAACGAGTGATCCGGCTAGCCAGCGAGTGATCCATCACGCTCGACACTAATTTCATTTTGGCATGTCCGGATTGTTGAACTATGATTTCTTTTACTTTGTTGTATTTATTGTGAATAGTTGAATTCATATGATTGTATTGTATGATCGACATGCATGGATTTCATGAATTTGAAGATCCACATTTAGGGTGCGTGCATGTCTAGCAGCCCAAGTAAGGGGCCGCCCAGCATTGTCCGCGGACGCGCCCGTGGGCGTATAGGGGGGGGTGGCGGAATTGCCAAGTCGGGTTGTAAATGCTCTTATGATTCTTGGAAACAATATACGGATGTCGTACTTCCATAAGTAAGGGTGCCTTTTCCCTGCCATGTAACCAATCCAAGTTCCTGAGAACATCTACAGCCGCATACAACAAATCCGCATTCGAATGCATCAAAGCGACCGCTGACAGTGTTGATCACACTTCAAATTTTCTCTTGCATAACCGGAATCTCAATTATGAATAATTAAATCCATACAACTACATGCAACGTAAAACATAATATAAACTTCACCAGTGCCACGATAGTGTCCATGTCGGGCAGCCGACTGGGCACCTGAACTGAAGGTGCGGTTGCCGGCGAGGTAGAGTAGGACATGGGGCATGGACCAGCTCACAGGACTCGAGGCACCGCCATCTCCAATGCCCTACTTTTCCTCATCGGAGCTTCTGGCCCGCAAATTGTCGGTTGATTTGAGGTCCATGATAGATCTGTCATGGTTGGAGCCCGACACGTCCACCACGACGCGGTTGCGGCACTACGGTTGACGGTTACTTATAATGGCGCCGCAGCGTGCGACACCGCCTCACCGGTCTCTGCTGTGTGGGCTTTCACGGCCTCCTACACCCTCTTCCTCGCATGATGGGCACACTGCGCAATACTAGCATCCGTTGACGATGGGCCATAAGTGCGGGCATTTACCTCAGACTCAGCGTGCCAACGCAGGGGTTGTGCCTATGCCACGGTGTTGGAGCACCAGACAGACTGCACGACCTCCGGCAAGGCATCGACGACACGCCTAGCGTCGGATCCAAGCGCAATTTGGGCGGACGCAATGGATTCCCGGTGGATCGAGTCCAACGGCTATCTAGCGGTCTCCTACTAGGAGTAGCGGAGAGCAATGCAGGTGACCATCTGCTCCTTGGGCCCACCTAGGATGAGGTCACAATCCACATACCGGGTAAACCGAGGACTTGGATTCGCTACCCGCCGTGCTGGAGAAGGCCAAAGATCGCCGAAAGGGAGCTTCGAGGTGAAGTGGAGTGGCTAGGGTTTGGAGCGGGTATATGTGGGGTTGGGATGGGATGGGCCAGCGTGGGCCGAATATGATGTGGCGGACGCGCCCGGGCACGCTTGGGCCTCCCCATGTCCGCCCCAGATTTTGGTTTTATACGAGGGGTTCTAGTTAGCCCGGACATATGGGGCAGGTATGACGCGTGTGTTTGGGTCGGATTTTTATGATCAGTCAGTGACCGGACCGTTCGCCCGAGCGTATAGGGGGGTTTGGGGAGGCAAATTTTAGATGCTCTAAGGGACGCACTAGCAGGAGGCACCATCTATATAAGGTAGGGATAGCTACGAGAATGTAATAGTAGCATCCGAGTGTCGGTGCTAAAACTGGCGGATCTCGGGTAGTGGGTCCTGAGCTCGTGGTCTCGCCTAGATGGTAACATAAAGAAGAGAAAGACGATGTTTACCTAGGTTCGGGCCCTCTCGAAGAGGTAAAATCCTACGTCCTACTCTTGTTATATTGATTGTGATAGGGTACAAAGTACGTGATGATCTACCACGAGATCGTATGAATGAGTTCTAACTTGCCTCTACAAACTAAACCCTCAACTTATATGGGCATCGGGGGTATCTAGGGTTACAGGTATGTCGGCTACACCTCCCTCCACCACAGGTTTGTCTTTGGTGTATTCGCTGGATCCGGTCTTCGTTCGTCTATATATGTGTGTGTGCGAGTTGGATCCTTCCGGTCTACGCTTTTTGTTCCTCGGCGGCGGTTGCTATTCTGGTGCGGTGTAAGGCCTTAGTACGACGACTTCTCCACTGTCTGCTACAATAATGTTTGCCTGGCTCAGATGAAGGAGGGACAATGCCTGCAATGCACCTTTGGCTCGCTCTAATACTTGTAGTTGTCATTAGGTGGTCAATGGACATGTATGATTTTTACTTTTGATGTATTTTAAACTTTATATTGTCTTGACAGTTGATGAATAAATTGAATTTTTTTCAGAAAAAAAACCAAAGAAGACATTAACATTTTGGAACATAGCAAAGCAATATGTGATTTTTTTTCTGCGAAACAACCTGTGATTTGATGGTTAGATTGGTTCACGGTTTAAACATAGCATTTTGGAAAGCAGGAAGAATAGTGTATTGCTAGTCCCGGGCCCTACCGTGTACCTGGTCGATTGCACACCACGTGAAGTGCGGTTGATGACGTGGCATCTATATACTCCTCCGAGTTATCTCGTCCACGAAATATCACACGAATCTCGTTAGCATTTGCGTACCGGCAGCCATCTTCCGCATAGCCCCTCAAAGTTATACATAGCTCGCAGGTCGAATACGCGTAGTACTAATTTCTACTGCTGCAGATTCTACAAAATGGAACTTTTGGCAGTGTTTTTATGTGGAAAGATTTGCTAATCATGTCCCACATGATGCGACTGACATCCAGTAAAAAAAAAAAATCTTGAACAGCAACTGACATCGAAAGCGGACCACTACGCTCAGCCTGCACTCAAAGGAAAACAAAGTCCGCTCAGCCCCCTTGGCTTTCTTGAAATTCTGCATGCACCCCGGTCGAAGTCGGTTTGGTAGTGCCGAACCACGGCGCAGCGACCACACGATTAACCTTAGCCCAACAAAATAAAAATGAAAATTAGAGTGAGAGAGAGGCACACGAAATTAACCGGAGCCCAACCCCTCCACGCCGGGCGCAACCTAAGAAGCAAACCACCGGCCAGGCCACAACCGCCGGCCATGGAGCAGGCCCTCCGCGACCACGCGCCGGCCAGGGCGGCGGGGCGCAGGCCGACGCGGTTCACGGCTCTGGAGCTCGCGGCGGCCGAGCAGCTCCTCCACCTCAGCGAGAGCAGCTGCTCCTCGGGCGCTGCCTTCACGCCGCTAGGATCGGGGACCGCCGCGTCGGCGGCCTGCTCCTCCTCCTCGCCTCGCTCCGTCAACGCTACGTCCGCCGCAACCGCGCTCGACCCCGTCGTCGGCTTCGGCGCGGATCACGAGGAGGAGGACGACAAGCAGGAGGCGGGCGGGAGGCCGCGGGTGAGCAGGAGGTACCGCTCGGTAGCGGAGTTGTACGGCGCTACGGATCCGGCTGGAGCGCGCCGGAGAAAGGGCAAGGCCGTCGCCGGCGACCCAAGGGAGGAGAGGAGGAAGTAGAAAGAGATTAGAGGGTCACTCTTGCCTGTAATTATGGGCTGTTGTTAGCAGGGAGTAGTAGCCTGGGTAGAGAACGAAGAGAAGCTTTGCTTCTGCTTCTTCTCCGGTGTACGTATGTGTATCGCGTAGATCAAGAAATAATGTTCTTCTCTTCACAGGAGGTAGAGTCACTAAGGTAGTTAGTTAGGAGCTTAATCAGGTGTAAATTATTATGCATCAAGCTAGTCTTCAATAAACCAGGATGAATAACTTGTGCTTGGATCGATTTGCAAGCAGCAGACTCCATTGAATCTACGTACTTTCATCTGAATTACAACTGTAGTGATTTTCAACACTGTACTGTAGTGATTTATCACGGCGCTTTTAGACTTGAAATGGAATTTGATTTGTTCTTGCTTCGTGGTTTTTAGAAGAGCCAGCCGAGGGCGTCTATTCCACCGATTCAATCTTCTACTACGTATTACTAGTACAAACGATCAGCTTTCCAATGGGCGAAATGACGGCTGACCGTACGACGAACCTAGCTAGCTCCGGGCGTATACAGCCTGATCGAGGTTGGCGTCTAGGAGGCAGGACATGGCAGACGTCACTAGTAGAAAAAAAGGCTTCTGTCCAGCCCCATTAGTCGCGAAACTGTAGGAACCGCGACTAATAAAGTCTTTAGTCGCGGTTCGGCAGACGAACCGCGACCAAAGGCTTGGGCCAGGGCGCTCGGTGGCCAGCTGGTGCACGTGAGGGGCTTTAGTCGCGGTTGGGCAGGCCAACCGCGACTAAAGGTGCCCAAAGGCCTTTAGTCGCGGTTGGCCTGGCCAACCGCGACTAAAGCTCCTCCCCTATATATACCAGTTCAGCGCATTCACTTAGCCATTTGGTGCCACTTCTCTTCACAAGGGGGTGTAGGTTTGCTTTTGGTTCCTCTTATGCACACAAGGTGTTTGATGAAATGCCCAACAGCGTGAAACAAACATGATATGAAGTGTTGGAGCCACACTTGAGGTTCCTCCTCGATCGCGGTTAGCAACTTGAACCTTTCATGCATGTGTGTCATTGATAAAATATGCATGTGTGTTGTTCATTGTTTAATTTCTATTGTTTATAGCTAGTTACTTTAACAAATGCATGATGGTTAATTATATATTTTATATTATAATAATGCAGATGAATCGGCAATGGATGTACGGTAACCGACTCTCCCGCGAGTTCACTACGGGTTTGAAAGATTTCCTCGTAGTGGCTAATGCGAACAAGCAGAAGGGTTTTGTTATCTGTCCATGTGTTGACTGTAAGAATCAAAAGGGTTACTCTTCCTCAAGAGAAGTTCACCTGCACCTGCTTCGGCACGGTTTCATGCCAAGCTATAATTGTTGGACCAAGCATGGAGAAAGAGGGGTTATAATGGAAGAAGATGAAGAAGGGGATGATTTCATCGATGAAAGCTATCTTGCTGATCATTTCGGTGATACTTTCATGGAGGATGCTGAAGGTGAAGGGGAAGGTGAAGGGGCAGGTGAAGGTGAAGGTGAAGGGGAAGGTGAAGGTGAAGGTGAAGAAGAGGCACGTGATGAGACCGTTGATGATCTTGGTCGGACCATTGCTGATGCACGGAGACGCTGCGAAACTGAAAAGGAGAGGGAGAATTTGGATCGCATGTTAGAGGATCACAAAAAGTCGTTGTACCGTGGATGCGATGATGGTCTGAAAAAGCTGGGCTGCACACTGGATTTGCTGAAATGGAAGGCACAGGCAGGTGTAGCTGACTCGGCATTTGAAAACTTGCTGAAAATGTTGAAGAATATGTTTCCAAAGAATAACGAGTTGCCCGCCAGTACGTACGAAGCAAAGAAGGTTGTCTGCCCTCTAGGTTTAGAGGTTCTGAAGATACATGCATGCATCAACGACTGCATCCTCTACCGCGGTGAATACGACAAATTGAATGAATGCCCGGTATGCACTGCATTGCGTTATAAGATCAGAGGCGATGACCCTGGTGACGATGTTGAGGGCGGGAAACCCAGGAAGAGGGTTCCCGCCAAGGTGATGTGGTATGCTCCTACAATACCACGGTTGAAACATCTGTTCAGGAACAAAGAGCATGCCAAGTTGTTGCGATGGCACAAAGAGGACCGTAAGTTGGACGGGGAGTTGAGACACACCGCAGATGGAACGCAATGGAGAAAGATCGACAGAGAGTTCAAAGATTTTGCAGCTGACGCAAGGAACATAAGATTTGGTCTAAGTACAGATGGCATGAATCCTTTTGGCGAGCAGAGCTCCAGCCATAGCACCTGGCCCGTGACTCTATGCATCTACAACCTTCCTCCTTGGTTGTGCATGAAGCGGAAGTTCATTATGATGCCAGTGCTCATCCAAGGTCCGAAGCAACCCGGCAACGACATCGATGTGTACCTAAGGCCATTAGTTGATGAACTTTTACAGCTGTGGGGCAGACCTGGTGTCCGTGTGTGGGATGAGCACAAAAAAGAGGAATTTAACCTACGAGCGTTGCTTTTCGTAACCATCAACGATTGGCCTGCTCTTAGTAACCTTTCGGGACTGTCAAATAAGGGATACAATGCATGCACGCACTGCTTACATGAGACTGAAAGTGTACATTTGCCAAATTGTAAGAAGAACGTGTACCTTGGGCATCGTCGATTTCTTCCGAAAATTCATCCAGTAAGAAAGAAAGGCAAGCATTACAACGGCAAGGCAGATCACCGGCCGAAGCCTGCGGAACGCACTGGTGCTGAGGTATTTGATATGGTCAAGGATTTGAAAGTCATCTTTGGAAAGGGTCCTGGCGGACAATCAGTTCCGAAGGGAGCTGACGGGCACACAACCATGTGGAAGAAGAAATCTATATTCTGGGAGCTAGAATATTGGAAAGTCCTAGAAGTCCGCTCTGCAATCGACGTGATGCACGTTACGAAGAATATTTGCGTGAACCTCCTAAGCTTCTTGGGCGTGTATGGGAAGACAAATGATACAAAGAAAGCACGGCAGGACCAGCAACGTTTGAAAGACCCTGATGACCGGCATCCGGAATGGTTTCAAGGTCGTGCCAGCTACGCTCTGACCAAAGAAGAGAAGGTCATCTTTTTTGAATGCCTGAGCAGTATGAAGGTCCCGTCTGGATTCTCGTCCAATATAAAGGGAATAATAAACATGGCGGAGAAAAAGTTCCAAAACCTGAAGTCTCACGACTGCCACGTGATTATGACGCAATTGCTTCTGATTGCTTTGAGGGGGCTCCTGCCGAAAAATGTTCGAGTAGCCATTGTGAAGCTATGTGCATTCCTCAATGCAATCTCTCAGAAGGTAATCAATCCAGAAGATCTACCACGGTTACAGAACGATGTGATCCAATGTCTTGTCAGTTTCGAGTTGGTGTTCCCGCCATCCTTCTTCAATATTATGACGCACCTCTTGGTTCACCTAGTCGAAGAGATTTTCATTCTCGGTCCTGTATTTCTACACAATATGTTCCCCTTCGAGAGGTTCATGGGAGTATTAAAGAAATATGTTCGTAACCGTGCTAGGCCAGAAGGAAGCATCGCCAAGGGCTATGAAAATGAGGAGGTAATTGAGTTTTGTGTTGACTTTGTTCCTGACCTTAAGCCGATTGGTCTTCCTCGATCGCGGCACGAGGGGAGACTAAGTGGAAAAGGCACGATCGGAAGGAAATCAACGACATGTATGGACGGCCATTCTCTGACTGAAGCACACCACACTGTACTGACCAATTCCAGCTTGGTGGCTCCGTACTTTGAGAAACACAAGAATATTTTACGCTCGGACAACCCGGGGAAGCCTGAATCCTGGATTAGGAAGGCCCACATGGAGACTTTCGGCAGTTGGTTGAGAAAACATTTAATGAATGACAATGATGTTGTAGATCAGCTGTACATGTTGGCCAAGACACCATCTTCGACTATAACGACTTTCCAAGGGTACGAGATAAATGGGAATACATTTTACACGATCGCCCAAGATAAAAAGAGCACCAACCAAAACAGTGGTGTCCGCTTTGATGCAGCAACCGAGAATGGGCAAAAGGTCACATATTATGGTTACATAGAGGAGATATGGGAACTTGACTATGGACCCTCCTTTAAGGTCCCTTTGTTCCGGTGCAAATGGTTCAAGCTAACAGGAGGTGGGGTAAAGGTGGACCAGCAATACGGAATGACAATGGTGGATTTCAACAATCTTGGTTACCTTGACGAACCGTTCGTCCTAGCGAAAGATGTCGCTCAGGTTTTCTGTATTATCCTATCGGGAACATGTCCGTGAAGGTAGCCATCGGCAGTGCTTTACCATGTTTACCTGGAGCACTCCACCACAACACCCCCATTCAAGATGGCTATGCTCGTGTCACGGTGGAGGACATAGTCCAAGGGTTTGAGGACCTGGAGATTGACATTGCTACACCTGAAGGAGAGAAAAGACTTGGAGATGTCAAGCGCCATTTCATTCTATGGCAAAAGAAGTTTATCAAGTTTCCAGGCGAGGCGCCAAGGACAACAAGTCCACCCCCCTACGGTGGTGGCGGTTCACCTACACCTCCGTCACGTCAGCCGACGCCCCCCAGTCCACAACGTCCGGCGGGTGATCAGACGCCGCCCCCCAGTCCTCGTCCGGCGGGTGATCAGACGCCGCCCCCCAATCCACCTCCGGCAAAGAAGCAGAAGCAGTCCTGGATTATTAACCCGGACCCTTATGTACCTAAGACCACAAAGGTACCGGAGCCATCATTGAAGCCTCTCCCCACAAGGCCTTGGGAACGTAGTGCCGAGGAAACTGCCGCGGCCGCGGCTGCTGATCATGAGAAATGGAAGGCGGACTGCAAGAAGAAAAGAGAGCCCGAGCCCAAGCTAGTATTTTCTGATGAGCAAAAGAAGTGGGCTAAGTCATTTTTGAGCACACCGTCCCAAGCCGCGAAGAATCTGCCTGACGACTATGCACGTGAACTTCGTAGGCAGGCACTCATGTTGAAGGAGAAGAAAGAGCGGGCGGAGAACCAGGAGAACAAAGCCTTGGAGGAGGCCGAGAAAACGGAATTAGAAAGTAAAAAAAGCGGGAAACGAGTTGCCCAGCTCGGGGAACAAAGTAAACAATCGATTGCCCCGCTTATAGTGAAAGCCGCCGGTCCGGATGACCCCGATATCATAGCAGCTGCGGCAGCACATGGATTGACTGTAATGAGTGCCAGAGAACAAGCGGCCAACTTAGGTATTACTCTTCGTGAACTGTTAGGCCTTGATGAGGCGCCAGTGAAGGAGGTAGTAATTACATATGTGAAGAATGGGCCTCTCGTCGAGCCTGCGCAGGAACATGATCTACCTCCACAAATGAAAGGTCTGCTGAAATGGTACAAGGGTTACATAAAAAATAAAAACGCCAAAGAATATATTTATGCGGAAGTTAGATATGAGCATCACTTCAAACATTACTATGTACAAATTCATCTGAGTGAATTGTTCCAGCTTTTCAATCTGCGCGAGCTCGACAAATCTATCATCAGTTGCTACGTTCTGTAAGTGATTTATTTCTACCCCATCTCGTTCATATTGCCTGCACTATATATATGTCCTAACTATATTGTTGTGTCCGCTATTATACATGCAGAATGAAGATTAAGGAATGCAGAGTAAGGAACATCCATAATGTTGGGTTCATTGACCCACACATCGTTAATGGATATGTGTTGGAGCATCACCCCGCCGACATGGAGGCAGACCTGTGGCAGTTTCTTACAAAGCAGGAACTCAAAAGTGATATTCTATTTCCTTACCATTTTGGGTGAGTGTTTCTGTCTTGAGCACATTCTTTTTTGTTTACTCCATGCATGGTATGTGGCCGGCTAATCGATGAGTTATGCATGACGTACTGTGCATGTATCGTGTTCGCAGGTTCCACTGGATTCTGCTAGTAATTAAAGTTGACACCTCAGAATGTCTCGTCCACGACTCTCTGAATAAGGATCCAAAGCTTTGGGTCGACATGAGAAGAATGCTGCAGAAGTAATTATTTTCATTCATTTGCGCTCTATATCGATCGGCCTATTTCGTTCATTTCCTAATATCAAGTAACTAATAACTCTCTTGTTCATTTAATTTTCTTTGTCTCGTAGGGTTTGGAGACGGTTCGTAGATACAAAGGTCGGTGAATTCAAAAAAGAGCTAGAATTCAAAAGGGCAAAGGCTAAGAATGGTGAGGATATTCAGCCAGCGGGGACCAATCTATGTGCATACTATGTCTGTGAGATGATCCGGAGATACACCTCTGAGCGGGTTCCGAGTGATACCAATGCTCAGAGGAATAACCTCCGGATGATGCTTAGTCCAGAAGCTCGCTTCCGACCACTTCAAGAGGAACTAGCTGGATGGTTCAGGAGGGAAGTCCTCCATCCTAAAGGAGAACACCATTACGAGGACGTAGAACTTTATATGCATTAAATTATGTATGGAAACTTGTTCAAAATTGTATATGGTCATCCGATGATATTGAATATATATTGTATATTCCTCTTGAATTCTTTTTGGTTCTAATTTCAAATTTGTTTGAAATTGTACATTCATATGCATGTATGTAGTACCGTAGAATATGTGAAACTCCTTCAAAATTAAAATAAAGCACAAAAAAAATAAAACAATACATATTAAACAGAAAACAGGTTTAAGGGGGGGGGGCTAAAACCCTAAACCTGCGGCGGCCTTTAGTCGCGGTTGGCCAGAAGAACCGCGACTAAAGGTCCTCCGCCCCGACGACCACCTGACGCCCACGTGGACGGGCCTTTAGTCGCGGTTCTTAAGCAACCGCGACTAAAGGGTGGGGCCTTTAATCGCGCTCGTTCGGTCGCGGTTGCGCAATCGCGACTAATGGCAGTTGCGAACCGCGACTAAAGGCCCTTTTTCCACCAGTGCGTCGGTGTTTGTCCCGAGCGACTGCAGCACATCAAGCCATCCATGCCTAGAGGAAAACTGGGTATCACGGTTGGATCCTCCATCGTCCACAGTACGTCCACACCAAGTCTTCCGCATAGTACTTCTACCATCTGAAAGCGCTTAAGGGTCACTCAGGAAGGGAGACAGAAAGACAAAGATAGGTTACGAGGGGTTCGATCTGGGTGAAATTGGGGCGGCAAGCCCCTCAATCGAAATCCCACGAAGAAAATGACCAAGCTACCGATCGATCTACGTGTGTTGAGAACGGGACTGTGAGAAAAAAAAAGAAACAGATGCATGGTATGAGATGTGTAGTACTCCGATCCAGTAGTGAATTCTAGAAGGTGCGCACGTACGTTCGAGAAAAGAAGATGGAAGATGGACCGAGAAGTGCTGCTCTGTGAACAGTTCTTGGGATGCCTGCATGGACTAGCAAAATTTCGTGTTTTGACCCTTTTTTGAAACCTATTCGAGATCTGATCTTAGTTTGAAATTTTTCAACATCTGATCTTTTTGCTACCGGCCTACCGCCAGGGTCAATGACGGTAGGGTGTAACAGCCTACCGCCAGGGACCTTGGCGGTAGGAAACATCCCTACCGCTAAACAGACTGGCGGTAGTCTGTACAACCCTACTGCCAAGATGCTCGGCGGTAGGCACGAGCACGCACTGTGTTCAATACTTAGCGGGATTTTGCGGTAGGGCATGCAACCCTATCGTCAGCGACCTTGGCGGTAGGCTGTTATATCCTACCGCCAGGGACCCTGGCGGTAGCAACAGGATCAGATCTCGAAAAAAATTTAAACTAAGGTCAGATCTCGAATAGATTTCAGAAAAAGGTCAAAACACGAAATTTAGCTGCATGGACTTATCCAAAGGTTCCAAGCTCGTGGTTGCTGCTTGGGTGTGAAGAAAAATCTCCACCCCTGTGCTCGCCCCTGCTCCTTCTGGACTGTTCGCACTTCTTCTTGGTCTTCCGTTTTGGTTAGCTCCGCACGGCGTGTACGCCGCGGACCGCTTGCAGAAATCAACATTACGTTACGGCAATTTAAATGGGCCATCTCTTATAACACCGGCAACGCCGTGCGTGCCTCTGCAAGGTCGAGCATTGAGGCAATCCGCGGTTTGCTATTGCAGACAGCGCAGCCAAGCATGATCGCCGGTTCACCATTATGGAATTCTGAGATCTGAAACCCCACGAAATAAAAATATGAAAAAGCAAATGGAGATGCAGGGTATCAATCCCCGTACCTCTCGCATGCTAAGCGAGCGCTCTACCATCTGAGCTACATCCCCAGATTTGCACACTTCCACAAACAAGTCATCCAATCATCATACTTAGGGCCTGTTCGGGAACCCTCCAACTCCACAAAATCCTCAACTCCGCACTCCCATTCTCAACTCTGACTCCGCCACTGAAAACTGGAAGTGTGCTATTTGTTCGGTGGCCAACTTTGCTCTACAGAGCACTTGAATCGTTTTCTTCAGCTTAGCGGTGGCATTTTGTTTGTAATATTATATCAACTCCACGCTCGGCCACACTCGGAGCGTCGGTTTCCTAGCTCCGTATATTTGTATTGCAAGGCGCTCCGCTCCACGGATTCAGCTCTGCGGAGTTGACTCGTTCGGCACTGCTTTGCTCGTGGCTCCGGAAGGGGAGTTGTGGAGTGGAGAGAATCCGAACAGCTCCTTAATCTTATTAATGGACCACGTGTCTAACAACCGGCAGCACAAATCGTCAAAGAGCAACATGACGCCCAGCCGATAAACAAGGGGTGCGTGTGATTTGTCAAAAAAAAGGGGGTGCGTGTGGCGCAAGGTCATTTTGCGCCGTTAGGTCAGGTACGGGTACATTTAAGGGCATCCATTTTTCTGAGATTCGTGAGACTTAATGACCCACCTAAATGTATAACACTAGTATTTTTCTTGTATCATTATTTTTAGTTAAATTAGTGGCAGCAAAATGGACCCTAAAGTACATCTTTTATTAGGGAAGGTACGCATGTAGATCTCTTCTCTCACTCTACCTGCGAAACAAATCCATAGACTTTATTTCTTCTTAGACAATTTAAATCAACCATGTCCTTTAAAGTATCGACTCATTTTTGAAACTTTTTATATATATTTGGACTCCTAGCGTCAAGAACTTTAAAACTACACCAATTTTAGATACAATTCAAACACATTTAATTTTTGACGTTTCACATTTCATATGTGAAATAAACCCATTTCACTGAAAATCTGAAACCTGTCACTAGAATTATGTGAAAATAACATTTTTCACATAAACCTATTTAACTAAAATATGAAACTCAAATGCCAACTTGTAAAAAATGTTATCTCACACGCATCACACCACGTTCTTAGAGCATCTCACACGCTTCACACCACGTCGGACTTGAACTCGATTTGAGAAATGAGTTGAACTTGAGCCAGCATTGGTTATCTCACACGCATCACACCACGTTCCCATCTGTTATCTCACACACATCACACCACGTTCTTAGAGCATCTCCAGCCGCGTCCTCAATAGGCTCTTCAAGTCCCTTTTTTATCGTTGGCGTGAAAAAACGGCTCAGTCGCGCCCCTAGAAACCCGTTTTTCGCCGGTTAGGGCCGAATTTGGCGCCGGCGCCCCAGCCGAACCCGGCGCGCTGGGGGCGCCCGGGGGGCGCCGGGGGAAACGTTTTTGAAGCGAAATCTTTGTGGACCCACCGAGTCAACGACTAGGCGTGGTCGTCGTCCTCATCACCTCGTTTTTCCGCGGGGAATCAATGCGAAGGCTGCCGCCGGTCAGCCTTACATTGATTCCTCATGGGAGGCATAGTGAAGGCACACCGATGCGCGTCCCGCCCCCTCCTGCCGCGCGTACGCACGATTGCCGCCCGCTCGCCGCCCACCAGCCGCTATAAAAGTCGCCCCTCCCTCGCTGGTGACCGAACACTCCATCGCCACAGCTCACCTCAACTCCGAGGGGCGGCGCCAATGGTGGGCCGTCCCGGGCGCACGCTCGAAGCCGTCCTCGAGCATATCGAGGCCGACAACACGCCGCGGTTGGAGTACCCGACACCCCCTCCTTCTCCAGCCGTCGTGGCAGTTCATGGACGCCGAGGCGCATGAAGACGACGTCCTCCTTGATACGTCTCCAACGTATCTACTTTTCCAAACACTTTTGCCTTTGTTTTGGACTGTAACTTGCATGATTTGAATGAAACTAACCCGGACTGACATTGTTTTCAGCAGAACTGCCATGATATTGTTTATTGTGCAGAAAACCAAAGTTCTCGGAATGACCTGAAAATCCACGAAGATAAGTTTTGGAAAATATAAAAAATACTGGCGAAAGAATCAAGACCAGGGGGCCCTGTGACGCCCGGATAATTAAGCTACAATGATCCCACGCTAATGATCCCAGATCACCTCGGTTACTGCTGCTAATCTCGTGTTAGTTTGAAACCGGTTCGAGTCCAAATTAAAAAATCAAACAAACAAAAAAAAGTTTTCAAACCTTAAGACAAAAATGTTCGGAGAGAGCCAATAATGCATAAGTAATAATGGTGGAAAAACCAACCTCTTTGAAAGTGTTTGATTGTCCTAAAGTATATAAAATAGTAGTAAAACAATTAATCAAATGCTTTTTACAATTAATAAATTATTAAACTATTCTATCTAGTTGCCCAAACTTATGTGGTCGTAGTATAATTATTTAGACTAAGTTAGGAACTACTTTTGTAAGTCAAATATCTAAAATAAAAGTGAAACTAAAAGTAACAGAAAAGAAATAAAGAAAAATAACAAGGGGAAAATAAAACAAACAAAAGGAGAAAACCTCCCCTCCCGTTGGGCCCCGGCCCAGCTGGCCGACCGGCCGGCCCAGCCGCCCCCCCATCTCTGGCCTACAAGGCCACTACCCCCCCAGAAACCCTAACCCGTTGCCCCCGTCGTCCCACTCCCCCCACCTTTCCCCTCGTCCCCTCACCCGCCGCCACCACACGCAACACACGCACACACACTCACGCACACATCGTGGCTGGGGGAGGGGCGCCCCTGCTCGATCCCCTCC
>NC_041393.1:262135704-262142755 GCF_002162155.2 Triticum dicoccoides
CCAGCTTCGCTCGTCGTTGCGCTGCTCGCCTCTGGCGCCCCGCGCACATGCCATCGCGCCTCCCCTCAGCTCCGGCCGGCCTCGCCGCGCCGCCCTGCACCGGCACGGTCGCCGGTGCCGGACCACACGCCGTCACCTTCCCCCCTGTCCGCGCGCTAAGGCGCCCGGCGCACGCGCCTGCACGACCGGGGCGAAGCCCCGTTAGCCCAGTTCCCGCGCCCGTTAAGGCCTTGACTCTATGACACGAGGGGCCCACAGCCCCAGAACAAAAAAAAGTAATAAAAATAAATAAATAAAAATGTTAATTAATTAATTAACTTAATTAATTATGTTTAGACTAACCTAATCACTAGTTAAACTAATTAAACCTGTTTAGTTATCCTTAGACAATGACATGTGGGACTGAGTGGTCTGTTGACTAGTCAAAGTCCATAGTTGATCGTTGATGTCATGCTGACATCATGATGACGTGATAAAATGATTTTCGGTTTAATTAATTCTGTTAATTCTAAAAATGACATAAAACCTTAAAAATTAATATAAAATAATCTGTAACTCAGATGAAAATACTTTCTACATGAAAGTTGCTCAGAACGATGAGACGAATCCGGATAAGCAGCCCGTTCGTCCGCCACTCGTCCCTAGCATAGTGAACCTGTAACATTTCACCTCCGGTTCATCTGCCCGAAAACGCGAAACACCGGGAATACTTTCCCGGATGTTTTCCCCCCTTCGCCGGTATCACCTAATACCGCGTGAGGGCACACCTAACACCGCCGTTTGCTTTGTCACGCATCATCATGCTAATGTTGCATTGTATTTATTGTTTCTTCCCCCTCTTCTCTTTGATAGACTACGAGGCTGATGCTGCTGCTGGTACCCCGATCGACTACGGTGTTGACGACCCCTCCTTCTTGTCTGAGCAACCAGGCAAGCCCCCCCCCCTGATCACCAGATATCGCTTATTCTTCTTTATACTGCTTGCATTAGAGTAGTGTAGCATGTTACTGTTTGGTTACTCCTATTCTGTTGTATAGCCTGACATTGTTGCTACATCTGTTGATACCTTACCTGCAATCCTAAATACTTAATATAGGATGCTAGTTTATCATCATTGGCCCTACATTCTTGTCAGTCTGCCTTGCTATACTATTGGGCCGTGATCACTCGGGAGGTGATCACGGGTATATACTATATATACATACATACTATACAGATGGAGACTAAAGTCGGGTCAGCTCGATGAGTACCCGCAAGTGATTCTGATGAGGGGGCTGAAAGGACAGGTGGCTCCATCCCGGTAGAGGTGGGCCTGGGTTCCCGACGGCCCCCGACTGTTACTTTGTGGCGGAGCGACAGGGCAGGTTGAGACCGCCTAGGAGAGAGGTGGGCCTGGCCCTGGTCGGCGTTCGCGGATACTTAACACGCTTAAAGAGATCTTGGTATTTGATCTGAGTCTGGCCATTTGGTCTATATGCACTAACCATCTACGCGGGAGTAGTTATGGGTATCCCGGCGTCGTGGTATCAGCCGAAGCACTTCGTGACGTTAGCGACTGAGCGGCGTGCGCCGGATTGGACTGGAACGCCACTAGGCTAGGTCTGCTTTCGGCCGCCCACGCAACGTGCAGGTGTGCTCAGGGAGATGGGCCCAGACCCCTGTGCGCTTAGGTTTAGACCGGCGTGCTGACCTCTCTGTTGTGCCTAGGTGGGGCTGCGACGTGTTGATCTTCCGAGGCCGGGCATGACCCAGGAAAGTGTGTCCGGCCAAATGGGATCGAGCGTGTTGGGTTATGTGGTGCACCCCTGCAGGGAAGTTAATCTATTCGAATAGCCGTGATCTTCGGTAACAGGACGACTTGGAGTTGTACCTTGACCTTATGACAACTAGAACCGGATACTTAATAAAACACACCCTTCCAAGTTCCACAGACAACCCGGTGATCGCTTTTCCACAGGGCGACGAGGGGAGGATCGCCGGGTAGGATTATGCTATGCGATGCTACTGGAGATGCTACTTGGAGATGCTACTTGGAGGACTTCAATCTACTCTCTTCTACATGCTGCAAGACGGAGGCTGCCAGAAGCGTAGTCCTCGATAGGACTAGCTATGCCCCTCTTATTCTGGCATTCTGCAGTTCAGTCCACTGATATGGCCTCCTTACACATATACCCATGCATATGTAGTGTAGTTCCTTGCTTGCGAGTACTTTGGATGAGTACTCACGGTTGCTTTCTTCCCCCTTTTTCCCCCTTTCCTTTCTTTCTGGTTGTCGCAACCAGATGCTAGAGTCCACGAGCCAGGCGCCACCGTCGACGACGACACCTACTACACCGGAGGTGCCTACTACTACGTGCAGCCCGCTGACGACGACCAGGAGTAGTTAGGAGGATCCCAGGCAGGAGGCCTGCGCCTATTTCGATCTGTATCCCAGTTTGTGCTAGCCTTCTTAAGGCAAACTTGTTTAACTTATGTCTGTACTCAGATATTGTTGCTTCCGCCAACTCGTCTATGATCGAGCACTTGTATTCAAGCCCTCGAGGCCCCTGGCTTGTATTATGATGCTTGTATGACTTATTTATGTTTTAGAGTTGTGTTGTGATATCTTCCCGTGAGTCCCTGATCTTGATCGTACACGTTTGCGTGCATGATTAGTGTACGATTGAATCGGGGGCGTCACAGGCCCACACCCTGTCCGCGAGGGTGGGGGGCACGCCCTCACCCCCTCGGTGCGCCCCCTGTCTCGTGGGCCCCCTAATGCTCCACCGACGTCAACTCCAACTCCATATATTCTGTTTCACGGAGAAAAAAATTAGAGAAAAAAGTTTCATCGCGTTTTACGATATGGAGCCGCCGCCAAGCCCTAATCTCTCTCGGGAGGGCTGATCTGGAGTCCGTTCGGGGCTCCGGAGAGGGGGATTCGTCGCCATCGTCATCATCAACCATCATCCATCACCAATTTCATGATGCTCACCGCCGTGCTTGAGTAATTCCATCGTAGGCTTGCTGGACGGTGATGGGTTGGATGAGATTTACCATGTAATCAAGTTAGTTTTGTTAGGGTTTGGTCCCTAGTATCCACTATGTTCTGAGATTGATGTTGCTATGACTTTGCTATGCTTATTGCTTGTCACTAGGGCCCGAGTGCCATCATTTCAGATTTGAACCTATTATGTTTTCATGAATATATGTGAGTTCTTAATCCTATCTTGCAAGTCTATAGTCACCTATTATGTGTTATGATCTGACAACCCCGAAGTGACAATAATCGGGATACTTCTCGGTGATGACCATAGTTTGAGGAGTTCATGTATTCACTATGTGCTAATGCTTTGTTTCGTTTCTCTATTAAAAGGAGTCCTTAATATCCCTTAGTTTCCACTAGGACCCCGCTGCCACAGGAGGGTAGGACAAAATATGTCATGCAAGTTCTTTTCTATAAGCACGTATGACTATATTCAGAATACATGCCTACATTACATTGATGAGTTGGAGCTAGTTCTGTGTCACCCTATGTTATAGCTATTACATGAGGAATCGCATCCGACATAATTATCCACCACTGATCCAATGCCTACGAGCTTTTCACATATTGTGCTTTGCTTATTTAGTTTTCCGTTGCTACTGTTACAACTACTACAAAATTATTATCTTTACTTTTGCCACTGTTACCTTTATTATCATACTACTTTGCTACTAAATACTTTGCTGCAGATACTAAGTTATCCAGGTGTGGTTGAATTGACAACTCAACTGCTATACTTAAGAATATTCTTTGGCTCCCCTTGTGTCGAATCAATAAATTTGGGTTGAATACTCTACCCTCGAAAGTTGTTGTGATCCCCTACACTTGTGGGTTATCAAGACTAATTTCTGGCGCCGTTGCCGGGGAGCATAGATCTATTCTTTGAGTCACTTGGGATTTATATATGTTGATCACTATGAAGAACTTGAAAGACGCGAAAACTAAGATTTATCCTTCAACTACGAGGGGAGGTAAGGAACTGCCATCTAGCTCTGCACTAGATTCTCCTTCTGTTTTGAGTAAGCTTGCGACACCTAAACCTGCTACTGCTATGAATTCTGATATGTCGCATGTTATTGATGATGCCACTTCTGCTATGCATGATACTTATGATGAAACTATTTCTGTGCGTGATACTACTGTGCCATTAGGTGAATTTCTTGATGAACAACTTGCTAGGGTTAGAGAGAAGGAAATTATTGAAGATGCTATTATTGATGATAGTGATGATGAAAGTTCTCCCCCTGATTATGAATTACCTGTTGTTCCTGAGGGTTATGTTATGGATGAGGAAGCTGCTAGAGCTATTTTTGCTTGCAAAGATAGATATAATCTTAAGAAATTATTAGCTAAATGGAAGCAGCAATCTCTTAATGCTAGAATGAAACCCGAACCTGCTTTTGCTACTTCACCTTTCTGTGTTACTGATAAGGATTATGAATTCTCTGTTGATCCTGAAATTATTACTTTAGTTGAATCTGATCCTTTTTATGGCCTTGAATCTGAAACTGTTGTGGCACATCTTACATAGTTAAATGATATAGCCACCCTGTTTACTAATGATGAGAAGTCTCGCTATTATTATATCCTTAAGATATTTCCGTTCTTATTAAAGGGTGATGCTAAGACTTGGTTTAATTCTCTTGATCCTATTGTGTGCGTAGTCCCCAGGATATGATTTATTACTTCTCTGCTAAATATTTCCCTGCTCATAAGAAACAAGCTGCCTTGTGGGAAATATATAATTTTGTGCAAATCAAAGAAGAGAGTCTCCCACAAACTTGGGGGAGGATTCTCCGATTACTTAATGCTTTGCCTGATCATCCTCTTAAGAAAAATGAAATACTTGATATCTTTTATAATGGACTAACCGATGCTTCCAAGGACTACTTGGATAGTTGGGTTGGTTGTGTTTTCAGGGAAAGAACAGTCGACCAAGCTGAATTACTATTGAATAATATGTTGACTAATGAAAATAATTGGACTCTTCCTGAGCCAATTCCCGAGGCAATCCCTGAGCCAATTGAGCCAACTCCTGAGCCTATTCCCACTCCTAAGAAGAGGGGCGTTCTATTTCTCAATCCTGAATATATGCAAGAGGCAAAGAAATCAATGAAATAAAAAATGTATTAAAGCTGAAGATGTTAAGAATTTACCTCCTATCGAAGAAATACATGGTCTTAATATACCTCCTGTCGAAGAAACACATTGTCTTGATAACCCGACACAGGTAGTAAAGGTAAATTCTCTCTATAGATAAGATAAAGTTGAAATTCCCTCTACCAAATTTCATAGCCCATGCTTAGATGAATTTAATGACTTTATGGCTAGACAAGAAAGTTTAATGCTTATGTTGGTAGAGAATCAAAGAATAATGCTTTCGAGATAGGACGCTTGAAAGAGTATATGGCTAGAGTTAAAGGTGAACTTAAACTCATTAGCAAATATGCTGCTATGGTTACCACTCAAGCTGAGCAAGTACTTAAAGCTCAAAGTGATTTGCTCGATGAATTAAATAATAAACCTGATTTTGATGTTAGAGTGGCTACTAGAACTGGTAGAATGACTCAGGAACCTTTGTATCCTGAAGGCCATCCTAAGAGAATCGAGCAAGATTCTCAGAGAAATAATTTAGAGGCACTGAGTTCTTCCAAAAAGAAGAAAAAGAAAATTGATAGGACTTTGCATGCTTCTAGTGAACCTGTTATAGACACACCTGAGAATCCCAATGATATTTCTATTTCCGATGCTGAAACACAATCAGGTGATGAACATGAACCTAGTGATAATGCTAATGATAATGTTCATGTTGATGCTCAACCTAGCAATAATAATGAAGTAGAGATTGAACCTGCTGTTGATCTTGATAACCCAAAATCAAAGAATCAACGATATGATAAAAGAGATTTTGTTGCTAGGAAGCATGGTAGAGAAAGAGAACCATGGGTTCAGAAACCCATGCCCTTTCCTCCTAAACCATCCAAGACAAAGGATGATGAGGATTTTGAGCGCTTTGCTGAAATGATTAGACCTATCTTCTTACGTATGCGCTTGACTGATATGCTTAAATTAAATCCTTATGCTAATTATATGAAGGATATCATTACAAATAAAATAAAGATACCGGAAGCTGAAATTTCCACCATGCTTGCTAATTATACTTTTAAGGGTGGAATACCAAAGAAGCTTGGAGATCCAGGGGTACCAACCATACCATGCTCCATTAAAATAAATTATGTTAAAACTGCTTTATGTGATCTTGGAGCCGGTGTTAGTGTTATGCCTCTCTCTTTATATCGTAGACTTGAATTGAATAAGTTGACACCTACTGAAATATCTTTGCAAATGGCCGATAAATCAACTGTCATACCTGTTGGTATTTTTGAGGATGTGCCTGTTGTGGTTGCAAATGTCACTATCTTAACGGACTTTGTTATTCTTGATATTCCCGAGGACGATAGTATGTCGATTATCCTTGGTAGACCCTTTTTGAATACTGCAGGGGCTGTTATTGATTGCAACAAAGGCAGTGTCACTTTCCATGTTAATGGTAATGAGCATACGATACACTTTTCGAGGAAACAATCTCAAGTTCATAGCATCAATTCTATTGGAAAAATTCCAACTATCATTATTGGAGGTTTTGAATTTCCTCTTCGTACTGTCAAGAAAAAGTATGATATTCTTATTGTTGGGGATGTTCATAACCCCGTTGAGGTAACTTAGTGTTATTCGAAATTTCTCCGGTTCCGTGTTATTCGGAATGAGTTTGTTAACAAGACTTGATCAACCTTGTTAGTGGATTCATTTTGATGATCATGAGATGGATGAAACTAGAAGGCACAACCTTCTGTACTCTCCTTTTACTTTCTGATATTTAGAATAAATAAAGCAAAAATAGTATTATCTGTCAGTTTTCTAATTTATTTGTGCAATAAAAAATATCCAAAAATAAAAGTGCTCCAAATGCCCTACAAATTTAGTATGATTTTCCATGGAATATTTGAGGATTTTAGGCACTGAAAA
>NC_041393.1:262143087-262220235 GCF_002162155.2 Triticum dicoccoides
GAGGGCGCGCCCACACCCCCTGGGCGCGCCCCCGTGTCTCGTGGGCCCACGGTGGCTCCCCTCCACTTATTCCTGCACCCACACACTTCTTCTACCTCCCAAAAAAATCCCCATCCACCTCAAGCACGAGTTCTAGCTCATCTTGCTGCGATTTTCGATCTCCTTGCTCAAAGCTCCATTCATGAAACTGCTTTGGGAGATTGTTGCTTGGTATGTGACTCCCCATTGATCCAATTAGTTTTTGTTCTAGTGCTTTATTCATTGCTAATTTTTGCTGCATAGGTAACCCAGTTCTTGAGCTTGCATGTTAAATTTATGAGGTCCCAAGTAATTCTAATGCATGATATAGGCTCTAGGCACTTGTAGGAGTGGTTGCTATCAATCTTGTTTAGTTATATTAACTTTTATTTTGAAGTTACTAAAAATTTCAAAAAAAATTCAGAAAAGGAAATATGTCTAGGAGAATGTACCAAGGTGGTTCCTCAATAAAGAAAGGACCTAGGCGTGCTATGCGTGAGCAAGATGATGAACCACCGAGGGACGCAGAAGTGCGAGCTTGTGAGTGGCCATGAGACAATTTTATGGTCAATGTAGGCACCAAGGATGAATTAGGCGCATATGTGCGTAATGCCGATCTTGAGGACTTCTTACAAGATAAGTGTCCTCAGTACTATCAATTGACTGATTCATTTGTGAGAAGGTTTAAATATAAATCTTCACGTAATTCTCAGAGTGTCCTGTTGATATTTTTGAGAAAGTGTTGTCATCCGAGTTTTATTATTATTGCTCGCTAGCTGATTATGCCATTGATATGAGAAATTGTGAGACCTAAGTGTTATTGTGAGTATGGTTAGTTCATAATACTTGCTGAAAACTTGAATGTTGGCTTTACATATTTGCAACAACAAGAGCAAATAGAGTTTGTAAAAGTTTTTCTTTATCACTTTCAGTTTATCAACTGAATTGCTTGAGGACAAGCAAAGATTTAAGCTTGGGGGAGTTGATACGTCTCGAACGTATCTACTTTTCCAAACACTTTTGCCCTTGTTTTGGACTCCAACTTGCGTGATTTGAATAAACTAACCCAGACTGACACTGTTTTCAGCAGAACTGCCATGATGTTGTTTATTGTGCAGAAAACAAAAGTTCTCGGCATGACCTAAAAATCCACGGAGATAAGTTTTGGAAAATATAAAAAATACTGGCGAAAGAATCAAGGCTAGGGGGCCCACACCCTGTCCACGAGGGTGGGGGGCGCGCCCTCACCCCCTGGGTGTGCCCCCTGTCTCATGGGCCCCCTGATGCTCCACCAACATCAACTCCAACTCCATATATTCCGTTTCACGGAGAAAAAAATCAGAGAAAAAAGTTTCATCACGTTTTACGATACGGAGCCGCCGCCAAGCCCTAATCTCTCTCGGGAGGGCTGATCTGGAGTCCGTTCGGGGCTCTGGAGAGGGAGATTTGTCGCCATCGTCATCATCAACCATCCTCCATCACCAATTTCATGATGCTCACCGCCATGCGTGAGTAATTCCATCGTAGGCTTGCTGGACGGTGATGGCTTGGATGAGATTTACCATGTAATCAAGTTAGTTTTGTTAGGGTTTGATCCCTAGTATCCACTATGTTCTGAGATTGATGTTGCTATGACTTTGCTATGCTTAATGCTTGTCACTAGGGCCCGAGTGCCATGATTTCAGATCTAAACCTATTATGTTTTCATGAATATATGTGAGTTCTTGACCCTATCTTGCAAGTCTATAGTAACCTATTATGTGTTATGATCCGACAACCCCGAAGTGACAATAATCAGGATACTTCTTGGTGATGACCATAGTTTGAGGAGTTCTTGTATTCACTATGTGCTAATGTTGTGTTCCGGTTCTCTATTAAAAGGAGGCCTTAATATCCCTTAGTTTCCACTAGGACCCCGCTGCCACGGGAGGGTAGGACAAAAGATGTCATGCAAGTTCTTTTCGATAAGCATGTATGACTATATTCGGAATACATGCCTACATTACATTGATGAGTTGGAGCTAGTTCTGTGTCACGCTATGTTATAGCTATTACATGAGGAATCGCATCTGGCATAATTGTCCACCACTGATCCAATGCCTACGAGCTTTTCACATATTGTGCTTTGCTTATTTACTTTTTCGTTGCTACTGTTACAACTACTACAAAACTATTATCTTTACTTTTGCCACTTTTACCTTTATTATCATACTACTTTGCTACTAAATACTTTGCTGCAGATACTAAGTTATCTAGGTGTGGTTGAATTGACAACTCAACTGCTAATACTTAAGAATATTCTTTGGCTCCCCTTGTGTCGAATCAATAAATTTGGGTTGAATACTCTATCCTCGAAAGCTGTTGCGATCCCCTACACTTGTGGGTTATCACTCCTCCTCATCGGGTTCCCGCTCCTCCAGGTCGTCGGCGCTCCTCCCAGTCAAGCCGGAGCCGTGGGCGGCGCACGCGCAGCTACGCCCTTGTCATCAACGAGGGCGGCATCCCTTCTCCTCCGGCCTCCTCCTCCCGCCTCATCAAGCCGAAGACCGAGCCGACACTCCTCCCCATGAAGTGTTGGGGAACGTAGTAATTTCAAAAAAATTCCTACGCACATGCAAGATCATGGTGATGCATAGCAACGAGAGGGGAGAGTGTTGTCCATGTACCCTCGTAAACTGAAAGCGGAAGTGTTAGAACAACGCGGTTGATGTAGTCGTACGTCTTCACGGCCCGACCGATCAAGCACCGAAACTACGGCACCTCCGAGTTCTAGCACACGTTCAGCTCGATGACGATCCCCGTACTCCAATCCAGCAGAAAGTCGGGGAAGAGTTTCGTCAGCACGACGGCGTGGTGACGATCTTGATGTTCTACCATCGCAGGGCTTCACCTAAGCACCTGCTACAATATTATCGAGGACTATCGTGGAGGGGGGCACCGCACACGGCTAAGAGATCAAGAGATCAATTGTTGTGTCTATGGGGTGCCCCCTCCCCCGTATATAAAGGAGTGGAGGAGGGGGCCGACCAAGGGGGGTGGCGCGTGATAACCCACAAGTATAGGGGATCGCAACAGCTTTCGAGGGTAAAGTATTCAACCCAAATTTATTGATTCGACACAAGGGGAGCCAAAGAATATTCTTGAGTATTAGCAGTTGAGTTGTCAATTCAACCACACCTGGATAACTTAGTATCTGTAGCAAAGTATTTAGTAGCAAAAGTGGCATGATAATAAAGGTAACAGTAGCAAAAGTAAAGATAAATGTTTTTGGGTTTTTGTAGTAGTTGTAATAGTAGCAACGGAAAAGTAAATAAGCGAAGAACAATATGTGAAAAGCTCGTAGGCAATGGATCAGTGATGGATAATTATGCCGGATGCGATTCCTCATGTAATAGCTATAACATAGGGTGACATAGAACTAGCTCCAGTTCATCAATGTAATGTAGGCATGTATTCCGTAAATAGTCATATGTGCTTATGGAAAAGAACTTGCATGACATCTTTTGTCCTACCCTCCCGTGGAAGCGGGGTCCTAGCGGAAATTAAGGGATATTAAGGCCTCCTTTTAATAGAGAACCGGAACAAAGCATTAGCACATAGTGAATACATGAACTCCTCAAACTACGGTCATCACCGAGAAGTATCCTGATTATTGTCACTTCGGGGTTGTTGGACTATAACACATAATAGGTGACTATAGACTTGCAAGATAGGATCAAGAACACACATATATTCATGAAAACATAATAGGTTCAGATCTGAAATCATGGCACTCGGGCCCTAGTGACAAGCATTAAGCATAGCAAAGTCATAGCAACATCAATCTCAGAACATAGTGGATACTAGGGATCAAACCCTAACAAAACTAACTTGATTACATGGTAAATCTCATCCAACCCATCACCGTCCAGCAAGCCTATTATGTGTACTACACAACCTTCTTCTTGTAGACGTCGTTGGGCCTGCAAGTGCACAGGTTTGTAGGACATTAGCAAATTTCCCTCAAGTGGATGACCTAAGGTTTATCAATCCGTGGGAGGCGTAGGATGAAGATGGTCTCTCTCAAACAACCCTGCAATCAAATAACAAAGAGTCTCTTGTGTACCCAACACACCCAATAAAATGGTAAATTGTATAGGTGCACTAGTTAGGTGAAGAGATGGTGATACAAGTGCAATATTGATGGTGGATAAAGGTTTTTGTAATCTGAAATAATAAAAACAGCAAGGTAACTAATTATAAAAGTGAGCATAAACGGTATTGCAATGATAGGAAACAAGGCCTAGGGTTCATACTTTCACTAGTGCAAGTTCTCTCAACAATAATAACATAAATTGATCATATAACAATCCCTCAACATGCAACAAAGAGTCACTCCAAAGTCACTAATAGCAGAGAACAAATGAAGAGATTATGGTAGGGTACGAAACCACCTCAAAGTTATTCTTTCCAATCAATCCGTTGGGCTATTCCTATAAGTGTCACAAACAGCCCTAGAGTCCGTACTAGAATAACACCTTAAGACACAAATCAACCAAAACCCTAATGTCACCTAGATACTCCAATGTCACCTCAAGTATCCATGGGCATGATTATACGATATGCATCACACAATCTCAATTCATCTATTCAAACCAACACATAGAACCTCAAAGAGTGCCCCAAAGTTTCTACCGGAGAATCGTGACGAAAACGTGTGCCAACCCCTATGCATAGGTTCCCAATGTCACGAAACCCGCAAGTTGATCACCAAAACATACATCAAGGGTTCTCAAATCTTTAAAGACTCAATCCGATAAGATTACTTTAAGGGGAAAACTCAATTCATTACAAGAGAGTCGAGGGGGAGAAGAAACATAAGATCCAACTATAATAGCAAAGCTCGCGATACATCAAGATCGTGCCAAATCAAGAACATGAGAGAGAGAGATCAAACACATAGCTACTGGTACATACCCTCAGCCCCGAGGGTGAACTACTCCCTCCTCATCATGGAGAGCGCCGGGATGATGAATATGGCCACCGGTGATGGGTTCCCCCTCCGGCAGGGTGCCGGAACGGGCTCCCGAGAGGTTTTTGGTGGCTACATAGGCTTGCGGCGGCGGAACTCCCGATCTATCTTCTGTTCTGGAAGTTTTACGATACGTAGGTATATATGGGTGCAGGGGGTACGTCGTGGAGCTACGGGGGCCCCACGAGGCAGGGGGCGCGCCCTAGGGGGTAACCTCTCGTATCTTCTGACGTGGAGTCCAAGTCCATCAGGTGGGTTTCCTTCCAAAAGTAACTTCTCCAGTTGATTTCATTCTGTTTTGACTCCGTCTGATATTCCTTTTCCTTGAAACACTGAAATAGGCATAAAACAGCAAATCTGGGTTGGGCCTCCGGTTAATAGGTTAGTCCCCAAAATAATATAAAAGTGGAAAATAAAGCCCAATATTGCCCAAAACAGTAGATAATATAGCATGGAGCAATCAAAAATTATAGATACGTTGGAGACGTATCAGCCTACGATGGAATTACTCATGCACGACGGTGAGCATCATGAAATTGGTGATGGAGGATGGTTGATGATGTTGACGGCGACGAATCCCCCTCTCTGGAGCCCCGAACTGACTCCAGATCAGCCCTCCCGAGAGAGATTAGGGCTTGGCGGCGGCTCCGTGTCATAAAACGCGATGAAACTTTCTCTCTGATTTTTTTCTCCCCGAACGTGGATTTTCAAAAAGTGCCTCCGTGGATTTTCAGGACATTCCGAGAACTTTTCTTTTCTACACATAAAACAACATCATGGCAGTTCTGCTGAAAACAGCGTCAGTCCGGGTTAGTTTCATTCAAATCATGCAAATTAGAGTCCAAAACAAGGACAAAAGTGTTTGGAAAAGTAGATACGTTGGAGACGTATCACCTCCCCCAAGCTTAAACCTTTGCTTGTCCTCAAGCAATTCAGTTGATAAACTGAAAGTGATAAAGAAAAACTTTTACAAACTCTGTTGCTCTTATTGTTGTAAACATGAAAAGCGAGCATTCAAGTTTCAACAAATATTATGAACTAACCATACTATCAATAACACTTAGGTCTCACAATTACTCATATCAATAACATAATCAGCCAGCGAGCCATAATAATAAAACTCGGATGACAACACTTTCTCAAAATAATCATAACATGATATAACAAAATGGTATCTCGCTAGCCCTTTCTGAGACCGCAAAACATAAATGCAGAGCACCTTTAAAGATCAAGGACTGACTAAACATTGTAATTCATGGTAAAAGAGATCTAGTCAAGTCATACCCAATATAAACCAATAGTAATGAATGCAAATGACAGCGTGCTCTCCAGCGGGTGCTTTTTAATAAGAGGGATGATGACTCAACATAAAAGTAAATAGATAGGCCCTTCGCAGAGGGAATCAGGGATTTGTAGAGGTGCCAGAGCTCGATTTTAAAATACAGATTGAATAACATTTTGAGCGGCATACTTTTGCTGTCAACGCAACAACTATGAGATGGCTGTATCTTCCATACTACATGCATTATAGGCAGTTCCCAAACAGAATGGTAAAGGTTTATACTCCCCCAACCACCAACAAGCATCAATCCATGGCTTGCTTGAAACAACGAGTAACTCCAACATACAACATCCCTGGGGGAGTTTTGTTTAATTATTTTGATTTGCTTTGATCTTTTTGGATCATGGGACTGGGCATCCCGGTTACCGGCCCTTTCTCGTGAAAGAGGAGCGGAGTCCACTCCTCGTGAGAATAACCCACCTATCATGGAAGATATAGGCAGCCCTACTTGTAACATGAGCTGCTCGAGCATACAAAACAGAATTTCATTTGAAGGTTTGAAGTTTGGCACATACAAATTTACTTGGAATGGCAGGTAAATACCACATATAGGAAGGTATAGTGGACTCATATGGAACAACTTTGGGGTTTAAGGAGTTTGGATGCACAAGCAGTATTCCCGCTTAGTACAGGTGAAGGCTAGCAAAAGACTAGGAAGCGACCAACTAAGAGAGCGACAATAGTCATAAACATGCATTAAAATTAATTCACACTGAATACAAGCATGAGTAGGATATAATCCACCATGAACATAAATATCATGAAGGCTATGTTGATTTGATTCAACTACATGCGTGAACATGTGCCAAGTCGAGTCACTCGGTTCATTCAAAGGAGGATACCATCCCATCATACCACATCATAATCATTCTAATAGCATGTTGGCACACAAGGTAAACCATTATAACTCATAGCTAATCAAGCATGGCACAAGCAACTATAATCTCTAAATGTCATTGCAAATATGTTTACTTCATAATAAGCTGACTTAGAAACGATGAACTCATCATATTTACAAAAACAAGAGAGGTCGAGTTATTTCTTTTCTCATCCCAATAAGTCCATCATATATCATCATTATTGCCTTTCACTCACACGACCGAACGATGTGTATAATAATAAGAGTGCACGTGCATTGGACTAAGCTGGAATCTGCAAGCATTCAACTCAAGAGAGAAGACAGGATAATATGGGCTCCAAGTTAAATAAACAATTATGCATATGAGAGCCACTAAGCATTTTCAGTACAGTCTTCTCGACCCCCAAAAGAAAGAAAAGAAAATAAAACTATTTACACGGGAAAGCTCCCAACAAGTAAGAAGAAAAATTAGAAATCTTTTTGGGTTTTCATTTTAATTTCTACTACAAGCATGGAAATTAAACTAACTATTTTTTTGTTTTTTAAGTTTATTAATCACACAAGAAGAAAACTAGAAAAAGAAATTTAAACTAGCATGGATAATACAATGAAAGAGTATGAGCACTGACGACTAGTGTGTGAACATGAATGTAAAGTCGGTGAGAAATACGTACTCCCCCAAGCTTAGGCTTTTGTCCTAAGTTGGTCTAATACCAATGACCGCCTGGCTGATATCAATAAGTGAAAGTGGGGTTGTAATGAGATGCAGAGGGGACCGCCTCCTGAGCAGCAGCGTGTTGGCGAGCTACCTCCATTCCCCTCTCATATTCAGTTGCTTCTTCCCTGGTGACAATATATCTTCCTTTTGCCTGATAATCAAAAAGGTAGGGACCAGGAAGAGTAACAGGGACGATGTTGCGTCTGTCATAGATTAGTCGATAATGGAGGAATTGTTCATTCCTCTCAAGAAAATGATGATCGAACATAGCTTCTTTATCCAAATAAACAGGAGGTAAAATCATATCCCCCTCTCGTGGGGCTATATTAAGAAAATTAGCCACACGGGTTGCATAAATTCCTCCAAATAAATCCCCCCTTCTACTATTATTCTGCAACCTACGTGCAACTATTGCCCCCAAGTAACCTGACACAGCATTCTTGAGGACACAAAGATCAGGGACACACATGTGACATGCTTCGTCCTTACCGTTAATGCATCTACCAATAAAGAGAGCAAAATAATGTATAGCAGGAAAATGAATGCTCCCTATGGTAGCTTGTGCTATGTCCCTAGATTCTCCCATAGTAATACTAGCAGGAAAATATCTAAATTCAGATTTGCGAGGATCATTAATATTACCCCACTGCGGGAGTTTGCAAGCAGTTGTGAAATCCTCTAAATCCATGGTATAAGATGTATCATAAATATCAAACATGACACTAGTCGAATTACGCGCACAGATATATTGGAACCTCCGCACAAAGGAATCTGTCAATTGATAATATTGAGGACACTTATCTTGTAAGAAGTCCTCCAGCTCGGCATTACGCACATACGCGTCAAATTCCTCCTTGAAGCCTGCTTCGACCATAAAATCATCGGATGGCCACTCGCAAGCTCGTACATTTGCGTCCCTCGGCAATTCAACATCTTGCTCACGTATAGCAATCCTTAGCCCTTTCTTTGCCAAGGAACCACCTTGGTACATTCTTCTAACCATATTTCTTTTTCTGAAAATTTCTGAAATTTTAGTAACTTCAAAATAAAAGTGAATAAAACTAAACAAGATTGATAGCAACTACTCCTACAAGTGCCTAGAGCCTATATCATGCATTGGAATTGCTTGGGACCTCATAAATTTAACATGCAAGCTCAAGAACATGGTCACCTATGCAGCAAAAATTTGCAATGAATAAAACACTAGAACAAAAACTAATTGGACCAATGGAGGAGTCACATACGAAGCAACAATCTCCCAAAGTAGTTTTGTGAATGGAGCTTTGAGCAAGGAGATCGAAAATCGCAGCAAAACGAGCTAGAACTCGTGCTTGAGCTGGATGGGAATTTTTTTGGGTAGAAGATGAAGTGTGTGGGTGCTGGCATAAGTGGAGGGGGGCCACCAGGGGACCACGAGACAGGGGCGCGCCCTATTGGGGGGGCGCCCTCCACTCTCGTGACCTGGTGCTTGCCCCTCCTGCAGTGTTTTCAGTGCCTAAAATCCTCAAATATTCCAGAAAAATCATAATAAATTTTCAGGGCATTTGGAGAACTTTTATTTTCGAACTATTTTTTAATGCACGGATAATTCAGAAAACAGACGGATAATACTATTTTTGCTTTATTTATTCTAAATAACAGAAAGTAAAACTAGGGTATAGAAGGTTGTGCCTTCTAGTTTCATCCATCTCATGATCATCAAAATGAATCCACTAACAAGGTTGATCAAGTCTTGTTAACAAACTCATTCTGAATAACACGGAACCGAAGAAATTTCGAAAAACACTAAGTTACCTCAACGGGGATATGAAAATCCCCAATAATAAGAATATCATACTTTTTCTTGACAGTAGGGAGAGGAAATTCAAAACCTCCAAAAATGATAGTTGGAACTTTTTCAATAGAATTGATGCTATGAACTTGAGATTGTTTCCTCGGAAAGTGTACCGTATGCTCATTACCATTAACATGAAAAGTGACATTGCCTTTGTTGCAATCAATAACAGCCCCTGCAGTATTAAGAGTAGTTCTACCAAGGATAATAGACATACTATCGTCCTCGGGAATATCAAGAATAACAAAGTCCGTTAAGATAGTGACATTTGAAACCACAACAGGCACATCCTCGCAAATACCGACAGGTATAGCAATTGATTTATCAGCCATTTGCAAAGATATTTCAGTAGGCGTCAACTTATTCAATTCAAGTCTACGATATAAAGAGAGAGGCATAACACTAACACCGGCTCCAAGATCATATAAAGCAGTTCTAACATAATTTCTTTCAATAGAGCATGGTATAGTTGGTACTCCCGGATCTCCAAGTTTCTTTGGTATTCCACCCTTAAAAGTGTAATTAGCAAGCATGGTGGAAATTTCAGCTTCCGGTATCTTTCTTTTATTTGTAATGATATCCTTCATATACTTAGCATAAGGATTTACTTTCAGCATATCAGTTAAGCGCATACGTAAGAAAATAGGTCTAATCATTTCAGCAAAGCGCTCAAAATCCTCATCATCCTTTGACTTGGATGGTTTAGGAGGAAAGGGCATGGGTTTCTAAACCCATGGTTCTCTTTCTTTACCGTGCTTCCTAGCAACAAAATCTCTCTTGTCATAACGTTGATTCTTTGATTGTGGGTTATCAAGATCAACAGCAGGTTCAATCTCTACATCATTGTTTTTGCTAGGTTGAGCATCAACATGAACATTATCATTGACATTATCACTAGGTTCATGTTTATCACCTAATTGAGTTTCAGCATCAGAAATAGAAATATCATTGGGATTCTTAGGTGTGTCTACAGTAGGTTCACTAGAAGCATGCAAAGTCCTATCGTTTTTCTTTTTCTTCTTTTTGGAAGAACTAGGTGCCTCTAAATTATTTCTCTGAGAATCTTGCTCGATTCTCTTAGGGTGGCCTTCAGGATACAAAGGTTCCTGAGTCATTCTACCAGTTCTAGTAGCCACTCTAACAGCAAAGTCATTTTTATTATTTAATTCATCAAGCAAATCATTTTGAGCTTTGAGTACTTGCTCAGCTTGAGTAGCAACCATAGAAGCATATTTGCTAACGAGTTTGAGTTCATCTTTAACTCTAGCCAGATTATCGCCTACGCGTCCTATCTCGAAAGAATTATTCTTTAACTCTCTACCAACATAAGCATTAAAACTTTCTTGTCTAGCCATAAAGACATCAAATTCATCTAAGCAAGGGCTATGAAATTTAGTAGAGGGGATTTCAACTTTATCATATCTATAGAGAGAATTTACCTTTACTACCTGTGTCGGGTTATCAAGACAATGTTCTTCTTCAGGCGGTATATTAAGACCATGTATTTCTTCAATAGGAGGTAAATTCTTAACATCTTCAGCTTTAATACGTTTTTATTTCATTGATTTCTTTGCCTCTTGCATATCTTCAGGACTGAGAAATAAAACACCTCTCTTCTGCAGAGTGGGTTTAGGAATAGGCTCAGGAGTTGGCTCAATTGGTTCAGAAATTGGCTCAGGAAGAGTCCAATTATTTTCATTAGTCAACATATTATTCAATAATATTTCAGCTTTGTCGACTGTTCTTTCCCTGAAAACACAACCAGCACAACTATCCAAGTAGTCCTTGGAAGCATCGGTTAGTCCATTATAAAAGATATCAAGTATTTCATTTTTCTTAAGAGGATGATCAGGCAAAGTATTAAGTAACTGGAGAAGCCTCCCCCCAAGCTTGTGGGAGACTCTCTTCTTTGATTTGCATAAAATTATATATTTCCCGCAAGGCAGCTTGTTTCTTAAGAGCAGGGAAATATTTAGCAGAGAAGTAATAAATCATTTCCTAGTGACTACGCACACAACCAGGAGCAAGAGAATTATGCCAAGTCTTAGCATCACCCTTTAATGAGAACGGAAATATCTTAAGGATATAAAAATAGCGAGACTTCTCATCATTAGTAAATAGGGTGGCTATATCATTCAACTTGGTAAGATGTGCCACAACAGTTTCAGATTCAAGGCCATAAAAAGGATTAGATTCAACTAAAGTAATAATTTCAGGATCAACAGAGAATTCATAATCCTTATCAGTAACACAGATAGGTGAAGTAGCAAAAGCAGGATTGGGTTTCATTCGAGCATTAAGAGACTGTTGCTTCCATTTAGCTAATAATTTCTTAAGATCATATCTATCATTGCAAGCAAAGATTTCCCTAGCAGCTTCTTCATTCATTACATAACCCTTAGGAACAACAGGCAATACATAATCATTAGGAGAACCTTCATCATCACTATCATCAATAATAGGTTCTTCAATAATATCATCCCCCCTAACTCTAGCAAGTTGTTCATCAAGAAATTCACCTAATGGCAAAGTAGTATCAAGCACAGAAGTAGTTTCATCATGCATAGCAGAAGTGGCATCATCAATAACATGAGACATATCAGAATTCATACCAGTAGAAAGTTTAGGTGTCGCAAGCCTACTAATAATGGAAGGAGAATCTAGTGCAGAGCTAGATGGCAGTTCCTTACCTCCCCTCGTAGTTGAGGGCAAAATAGTAGTTCAGTCGTCTTTCAATTTCTTCATAGTAATCAACAGATATAAATCCCAAGTGACTCAGATAATAGAGCTATGCTCCCCGGCAATGGCGCTAGAAATTAGTCTTGATAACCCACAAGTGTAGGGGATCGCAACAGCTTTCGAGGGTAAAGTATTCAACCCAAATTTATTGATTCGACACAAGGGGAGCCAAAGAATATTCTTGAGTATTAGGAGTTGAGTTGTCAATTCAACCACACCTGGATAACTTAGTATCTGCAACAAAGTATTTAGTAGCAAAAGTGGTATGATAATAAAGGTAACGGTAGCAAAAGTAAAGATAAATGTTTTGGGGTTTTTGTAGTAGTTGTAGCAATATCAACGGAAAAGTAAATAAGCGAAGAACAATATGTGAAAAGCTCGTAGGCAATGGATTAGTGATGGATAATTATGCCGGATGCGATTCCTCATGTAATAGCTATAACATAGGGTGACATAGAACTAGCTCCAGTTCATCAATGTAATGTAGGCATGTATTCCGTAAATAGTCATACGTGCTTATGGAAAAGAACTTGCATGACATCTTTTGTCCTATCCTCCCGTGGAAGCGGGGTCCTAGCAGAAACTAAGGGATATTAAGGCCCCTTTTAATAGAGAACCAGAACAAAGCATTAGCACATAGCGAATATATGGAGTTGGAGTTGAGGTCGGTGGAGGTCCAGGGGGCCCACGAGATAGGGGGGCGCGCCCTACAGGGGGCGCCCCCTGTCTCGTGGACAGGCCCTGGGCCCCCTGGTCTTGATTCTTTCACCAAAAATTCTTATTAATTCCAAAAGGTACCTCCGTGGATTTTCATGACATTCCGAGAACTTTTCTTTTCTACACATAAAACAACATCATGGCAGTTCTGCTGAAAACAACCTTAGTCTGGGTTAGTTTCATTCAAATCATGCAAATTAGAGTCCAAAACAAGGGCAAAAGTGTTTGGAAAAGTAGATACGTTGGAGACGTATCAGCGCACCCTAGGGGGGGAGTCCTACCCCAACCGGGAGTAGGACTCCCCCCTTTCCTATTAGGAGAGGGAGAGGGAAGGAAGAGGGTGGAGGGAAGAAGGAAAGGGGGGCCCGCCCCCCTCCCAATTCGGATTGGGCTTGGGGGGGAGCCCCCTCCTTTGCTTCTTGTCCCTCCTTTCCACTAAGGCCCAATAAGGCCCATATACCTTCCGGGGGGTTCCGATAACCTCCTAGAGCTCCGGTATTGTCCCAATCTCACCCGGAACCTTTCCGGTGTCCAAATATAGTCGTCCAATATATCGATCTTTATGTCTCGACCATTTCGAGACTCCTCGTCATGTTCGTGATCACATCCGGGACTCCGAACAACCTTCGGTACATAAAAACTCATAAACTCATAATTAAACTGTCAACGAAACCTTAAGCGTGCGGACCCTACGGGTTCGAGAACTATGTAGACATGACCTAGAACTATTTCCGGTCAATAACCAATAGCGGAACCTGGATGCTCATATTGGCTCCTACATATTCTACGAAGATCTTTATCGGTCAAACCGCATAACAACATACGTTGTTCCCTTTGTCATCGGTATGTTACTTGCCCGAGATTCGATCGTCGGTATCTCAATACCTAGTTCAATCTCGTTACCGCCAAGTCTCTTTACTCGTTATGTAATGCATCATTCTGTTACTAACTCATTAGCTACATTGCTTTCAAGGCTTATAGTGATGTGCATTACCGAGAGGGCCCAGAGATACCTCTCCGACAATCGGAGTGACAAAACCTAATCTCGAAATATGCCAACTCAACATGTACCTTTGGAGACACCTGTAGAGCTCCTTTATAATCATCCAGTTACGTTGTGACGTTTGGTAGCACACAAAGTGTTCCTCCGGTAAATAGGAGTTGCATAATCTCATAGTTGTAGGAACTTGTATAAGTCATCAAGAAAGCAATAGGAACATACTAAACGATCAAGTGCTAAGCTAACGGAATGGGTCAAGTCAATCACATCATTCTCCTAATGATGTGATCCCATTAATCAAATGACAACACATGTCTATGGTTAAGAAACATAACCATCTTTGATTAATGAGCTAGTCAAGTAGAGGCATACTAGTGACATTAAGTTTGTCTATGTATTCACACATGTATCATGTTTCTGGTTAATACAATTCTAGCATGAATAATAAACATTTATCATGATATGAGGAAATAAATAATAACTTTATTATTGCCTCTAGGGCATATTTCCTTCAGTCTCCCACTTGCACTAGAGTCAATAATCTAGAATACACAGTAATGATTCTAACACCCATGGAGTCTTGGTGCTGATCATGTTTTGCTCATGGTAGAGGCTTATTCAACGGGTCTGCAACATTCAGATCCGTATGTATCTCGCAAATCTCTATGTCTCCCACCTGGATTTGGTCCCGGATGGAATTGAAGCGTCTCTTGATGTGCTTGGTCCTCTTGTGAAATCTGGATTCCTTTGCCAAGGCAATTGCACCAGTATTGTCACAGAAGATCTTCATTGGTCCCGATGCACTAGGTATGACACCTAGATCAGAAATGAACTCTTTCATCCAGACTCCTTCATTTGCTGCTTCCGAAGCAGCTATGTACTCCGCTTCGCATGTGGATCCCTCCATGACGTTTTGTTTAGAACTGCACCAACTGACAGCTCCACCGTTTAATATAAACACGTATTCGGTTTGCGATTTATAATCGTCTGGATCAGTGTCAAGGCTTGCATCGATGTAACCATTTACGACTAGATCTTTGTCACCTCCATAAACAAGAAACATATCCCTAGTCCTTTTCAGGTATTTCAGGATATTCTTGACCGATGTCCAGTGATCCACTCCTAGATTACTTTGGTACCTCCCTGGCAAGCTTATTGCTAAGCATACGTCAGGTCTGGTATGCAGCATTGCATACATGATAGATCCTATGGCTGAAGCATAGGGAACATCTGTCATTTTCTCTCTATCTTCTGCTGTGGTCGGGCATTGAGTCTGACTCAACTTCACACCTTGTAATACAGGCAAGAATCCTTTCTTTGCCTAATCCATTTTGAACTTTTTCAAAAACTTTATCAAGGTATGTGCTTTGTGAAAGTCCAATCAAGAATCTTATTCTATCTCTATAGATCTTGATGCCCAATATGTAAGCAGCTTCACCGAGGTCTTTCATCGAAAAACTTTTATTCAAGTATCCCTTTATGCTATCCAGAAATTCTATAACATTTCCAATTAACAATATGTCATCTACATATAATATCAGAAATGCTACAGAGCTCCCACTCACTTTCTTGTAAATACAGGCTTCTCCAAAAGTCTATATAAAACCATATGCTTTGATCACACTATCAAAGCGTTTATTCCAACTCTGAGAGGCTTGCACCAGTCCATAAATGGATCGCTGGAGCTTGCACACTTTATTAGCACCTTTTGGATCGACAAAACCTTCCGGTTGCATCATATACAACTCTTCTTCCAGAAATCCATTCAGGAATGCAATTTTGACATCCATTTGCCATATTTCATAATCATAAAATGCGGCAATTGCTAACATGATTCGGACAGACTTAAGCATCACTACGGGTGAGAAAGTCTCATCGTAGTCAACCCCTTGAACTTGCCGAAAACCTTTCACAACAAGTCAAGCTTTGTAGACAGTTACATTACCATCAGCGTCAGTCTTCTTTTTGAAGATCCATTTATTCTCGATGGCTTGCCGATCATCGGGCAAGTCAACCAAAGTCCATACTTTGTTCTCATACATGGATCCCATCTCAGATTTCATGGCCTCAAGCCATTTTGCGGAATCTGGGCTCATCATCACTTCCTCATAGTTCGTAGGTTCGCCATGGTCAAGTAACATGACTTCCAGAATAGGAATACCGTACCACTATGGTGCAGATCTTACTCTGGTTGACCTACGAGGTTTGGTAGTAACTTGATCTGAAGTTTCATGATCAATATCATTAGCTTCCTCACTGATTGGTGTAGTTGTCACAGGAACTGGTTATTGTGATGAACTACTTTCCAATAAGGGAGCAGGTACAGTTACCTCATCAAGTTCTACTTTCCACCCACTCACTTCTTTCGAGAGAAACTCCTTCTCTAGAAAGGATCCGAATTTAGCAACAAAAATCTTGCCCGCAGATCTGTGATAGAAGGTGTACCCAATAGTCTCTTTTGGGTATCCTATGAAGACACATTTCTCCGATTTAGGTTCGAGCTTATCTGGTTGAAGTTTCTTCACATAAGCGTCGCAGCCCAAACTTTAAGAAATGACAACTTTGGTTTCTTGCCAAACCACAGTTCATAAGGCATCGTTTCAACGGATTTTGATGGTGCCCTATTTAACGTGAATGCGGCCGTCTCTAAAGCATAACCCCAAAACGATAGCGGTAAATCAGTAAGGGAAATCATAGATCGCACCATATCTAGTAAAGTATGATTACGACGTTCGGACACACCATTTCGTTGTGGTGTTCCGGGTGGCGTGAGTTGCGAAACTATCCGCATTGCTTCAAATGTAAACCAAACTCGTAACTCAAATATTCTCCTCCACGATCAGATCGTAGAAACTTTATCTTCTTGTTATGATGATTTTCCACTTCAGTCTGAAATTCTTTGAACTTTTAAAATGTTTCAGAGTTGTGTTTCATCAAGTAGATATACCCATATCTGCTCAAATCATCTGTGAAGGTGAGAAAATAACGATACCCACCACGAGCCTCAATATTCATTGGAGCACATACATCAGTATGTATGATTTCCAACAAATCAGTTGCTCGCTCCATAGTTTCGGAGAACGGTGTTTTAGTCATCTTGCCCATGAGGCACGGTTCGCAAGTACCAAGTGATTCATAATCAAGTGATTCTAGAAGTCCATCAGTATGGAGTTTCTTCATGCGCTTTACACCAATATGACCCAAACGACAGTGCCATAAATAAGTTGCACTATCATTATCAACTCTGCATCTTTTGGCTTCAACATTATGAATATGTGTATCACTACTATCGAGATTTAATAAAAGTAGACCACTCTTCAAGGGTGCATGACCATAAAAGATATTACTCATATAAATAGAACAACCATTATTCTCAGATTTAAATGAATTACCGTCTCGCATCAAACAAGATCCAGATAAAATGTTCATACTTAACACGGGCACCAAATTACAATTATTCAGGTCTAAAACTAATCCCGAAGGTAGATGTAGAGGTAGCGTGCCGACCGCGATCACATCGACTTTGGAACCATTTCCCACGCGCATCATCACCTCATCCTTAGCCAATCTTCGCTTAATCCATAGTCCCTGTTTCGAGTTGCAAATATTAGCAACAGAACCAGTATCAAATACCCAGGTGCTACTGCGAGCATTAGTAAGGTACACATCAATAACATGTATATCACATATAACTTTGTTCACCTTGCCATCCTTCTTATCCACCAAATACTTGGGGCAGTTCCGCTTCTAGTGACCAGCCTGCTTGCAGTAGAAGCACTCAGTTTCAGGCTTAGGTCCAGACTTGGGTTTCTTCTATTAAGCAGCAACTTGTTTGTTGTTCTTCTTGAAGTTCCCCTTCTTCTTCCCTTTACCCTTTTTCTTGAAAATAGTGGTCTTATTGACCATCAACACTTGATGCTCCTACTTGATTTCTACCTCCGCGGCTTTTAGCATTGCGAAGAGCTCCAGAATAGTCTTGTCCATCCCTTGCATATTAGAGTTCATCACGAAGCTCTTGTAGCTTAGTGGCAGTCATTGAAGAATTCTGTCAATGACACTATCATCAGGAAAATTAACTCCCAGTTGAATCAAGTGATTATTATACCCGGACATTTTGTGTATATGTTCACTGACAGAACTATTCTCCTCCATCTTACAGCTATAGAACTTATTGGAGACTCCATATCTCTCAATCCGGGCATTTGCTTGAAATATTAACTTCAACTCTTGGAACATCTCATATGCTCCATGACGTTCAAAACGTCGTTGAAGGCCCGGTTCCAAGCCGTAAAGCATGGCACACTGAACTATCGAGTAGTCATCAGCTTTGCTCTGCCAGGCGTTCTTAACGTCGTCAGTTGCATCCGCAGCAGGCCTGGCACCCGGTGGTGCTTCTAGGACGTAATTCTTCTCTGGAGTAATGAGGATAATCCTCAAGTTACGGACCCAGTCCATGTAATTGCTACCATCATCTTTCAACTTAGCTTTCTCAAGGAACGCATTAAAATTCAACGAAACAACAACACGAGCCATCTATCTACAACAAACATAGACAAGCAAAATACTATCAGGTACTAAGTTCATGATAAATTTAAGTTCAATTAATCATATTACTAAAGAACTCCCACTTAGACAGACATCTCTCTAGTCATCTAAGTGATCACGTGATCCAAATCAACTAAACCATGTCCGATCATCACGTGAGATGGAGTAGTTTCAATGGTGAACATCACTATGTTGATCGTATCTACTATATGATTCACGTTCAACCTGTTGGTCTCCGTGTTCCGAGGCCATATCTGTATATGCTAGGCCCGTCAAGTTTAACCTGAGTATTCCGCGTGTGCAACTGTTTTGCACCCATTGTATTTGAACGTAGAGCCTATCACACCCGATCATCACGTGGTGTCTCAGCACGGAGAACTTTCGCAACGGTGCATACTCAGGGAGAACACTTCTTGATAATTAGTGATAGATCATCTTAAAATGCTACCGTCAATCAAAACAAGATAAGATGAATAAAGGATAAACATCACATGCAATCAACATAAGTGATATGATATGGCCATCATCATCTTGTGCTTGTGATCTCCATCTCCGAAGCACCATCATGATCACCATCGTCACCGGCGCGACACCTTGATCTCCATCGTAGCATCGTTGTCGTTACGCCATCTATTGCTTCTACGACTATCACTACCGCTTAGTGATAAAGTAAAGCATTTACAGGGCGTTTGCATTTCATACAATAAAGTGACAACCATATGGCTCCTTCCAGTTGCCGATAACTTCGGTTATAAAACATGATCATCTCATACAATAAAATATAGCATCATGGCTTGACCATATCACATCACAACATGCCCTACAAAAACAAGTTAGACGTCCTCTACTTTGTTGTTGCAAATTTTACGTGGCTGCTACGGGCTGAGCAAGAACCGTTCTTACCTACGCATCAAAACCATAACGATAGTTCGTCAAGTTAGTGCTGTTTTAACCTTCGCAAGGATCGGGCGTATCCACACTCGGTTCAACTAAAGTTGGAGAAACAGACACCCGCTAGTCACCTGTGTGCAAAGCACGGCGGTAAAACCAGTCTCGTGTAAGTGTACGCGTAATGTCGGTCCGGGCCGCTTCATCCAACAATACTGCTGAACCAAAGTATGACATGCTGGTAAGCAGTATGACTTGTATCGCCCACAACTCACTTGTGTTCTACTCATGCATATAGCATCTACGCATAAAACCTGGCTCTGATACCACTGTTGGGGAACGTAGTAATTTCAAAAAAATTCCTACGCACATGCAAGATCATGGTGATGCATAGCAATGAGAGGGGAGAGTGTTTTCCATGTACCCTCGCAGACCGAAAGCAAAAGCGTTAGAACAACGCGGTTGATGTAGTCGTATGTCTTCACGGCCCGACCGATCAAGCACCGAAACTACGGCACCTCCGAGTTCTAGCACACGTTCAGCTCGATGACGATCTCCGTACTTCGATCCAGCAGAATGTCGGGGAAGAGTTTCGTCAGCACGACGGCGTGGTGACGATCTTGATGTTCTACCATCGCAGGGCTTCGCCTAAGCACCGCTACAATATTATCGAGGACTATGGTGGAGGGGGGCACCGCACATGGCTATGAGATCAAGAGATAAAGTTTTGTGTCTATGGGGTGCCCCCCTCCCCCGTATATAAAGGAGTGTCGGAGGGGGCCGGCCAAGGGGGGTGGCGCGCCCTAGGGGGGAGTCCAACCCCAACCGGGAGTAGGACTCCCCCCTTTCCTATTAGGAGAGGGAGAGGGAAGGAAGAGGGGGAGGGAAGAAGGAAAGGGGGGGGGCAGGCCCCCTCCCAATTCGGATTGGGCTTGGGGGGGCGCCCCCTCCTTTGCTTCTTCTCCCTCCTTTCCATTAAAGCCCAATAAGGCCCATATACCTCCCGGGGAGTTCCGGTAACCTCTCGGAGCTCCGGTATTGTCCCAATCTCACCCGGAACCTTTCCGGTGTCCAAATATAGTCGTCCAATATATCGATCTTTATGTCTCGACCATTTCGAGACTCCTCGTCATGTCCGTGATCACATCCGGGACTCCGAACAACCTTCGGTACATCAAAACTCATAAACTCATAATACAACTGTCAACGAAACCTTAAGCGTGCGGACCCTACGGGTTCGAGAACTATGTAGACATGACCTAGAACTGTTTCTGGTCAATAACCAATAGCGGAACCTGGATGCTCATATTGGCTCCTACATATTCTACGAAGATCTTTATCGGTCAAACCGCATAACAACATACATTGTTCCCTTTGTGATCGGTATGTTACTTGCCCGAGATTCGATCATCGGTATCTCAATACCTATTTCAATCTCGTTACCGGCAAGTCTCTTTACTCGTTACGTAATGCGTCATTCCGTAACTAACTCACACTACAAAAAAATACACTTCCGTGATGATACGTGTTTGTCACAGTATGTCGCGTTTTTTCTCATGCATGTACATCCATGACAAATTTATGATAGAATTAAGATAGTCATACATGTGCTGTCATAGAAGTGTTCCATGACATTACCAAAATTATCATCACGGAAGTGTCCACTTCCATGACGATAAATCGCGCGTCACAGAAGTGATTTCGTCAAGGGTGACCGACACGTGGCATCCACCGTAACGGAATGCCGTTAAGCTATCGGGTCGGGTTTTGGATCCGATAACCCGTTAACAGCCCCGACCAATGGGGATTTTCCACGTGTAAAATCATCATTGGGTGGAGGAGACACGTGTCAGGTCCGCGCTGGCACAGGTGTCACTCATCCAATGGGCGAGACGCGTCTATGATATGTTGACACGTGGACCGGCCCATCAAGTTTAAATGGGCCGGCCCAACTAAGGGCCCACAAGATTTTGCGGACCATAATGGGCCGGCCCAGCTAAAGGCCCACGAGATTTTGCGGACCATAATGGGCTGGCCCAGCTAAAGGCCCACAAGATTTTGCGGGCCATAATGGGCCGGCCCAGGTAAAGGCCCATAAGATTTTTGTGTGCCATAATGGGCCGGCCCAGGTAAAGGCCCACAAGATTCTTGCGGATCATAATGGGCCGGCCCAGCTAAAGGCACATGAGATTTCGCCGACATTAATGGGCCGGCCCAGTTAAAGGCACACGAGATTTCGCCGACATTAATGGGCCGGCCCAGCTGTAGGCCCACAAGAGTTTGAGGACCCTAGTAGGCCGACCAATTAACTGGCTGCCATGTTTTGGGCCAAATGCCATCCCATATTTGATCTGGTCCATTAATGGCCTGCCACGTTCCGAGCCTAATAGTGGCCCATATGAGATCCGACCTGTTAAAAGCCTACCATGTTCTGGGCCAAACTACGGCCCAGATCAGGTCCGGCCTTTTAAGAGGCTATGGGCTCAATTATGGCCCATATCAGATACAGCCCGTCAACTTGGCACTATGCTTTTGGGCCCACTTGCTAAAGGCCCACTAAGTAATTCAGCCTGATATTAGTTTTGGCTTCTTAAGGGTCCATTTAACATTTCGGCCCTATATTAATTTCGGCCTGTTAAATGCCTGTCATATATAGTTGGGCCTAACTACGGCCCGGTTTGCATCCGGCCTGCTCGCAGCCGATATCTGATTGGGCCAAACAAGGACCGAGACAATTTTGGCTTGTTAAAAGCCCGTGATTTGATTCGCATAATCATGGGCCGGGGTTCATTTCAGGTTGCTGCCGGCCCGTTAGCTGTTCGGCACATTTCAGGCCCAACCTACATCATGATTGCATGACGGCCCGATTATGTACCATAATTTTACGGTTTGGCCGGTTTACTGCGAAGACATGATATATATACAGTAAAATAAACTGCAGCATCGTGAATAAGAAAAAACCTAGACTATACAATAAAGAAATTACAGCATATTACATCCACTGGGCATCAAAGTTCGCCACTATGATAATAAAGCACAAGCAGACAGCAGATTACATACACTAGGCATCAAAGATCGCCACCAGTGCAAATAAACACGCCGGCAAAATAATATACAAAACCGACAGCACTTCAATAGAGTTCAAGAAAGGTTAGCCCTGCTGGGGAGCTGCAGCGCAAGTAGCTGAGCAAGATGATGAGACTACGCTTGTTCAACACTTAAATCTTCCTCACTCTGAAAGATAAACAAGCAGACATGTGACAAGTTTTGCACATAGAAGTATCAGTGTTGATAACTCATCACATTTCTTACTAACGAATAAAGTGACACAGTTTAAAATTGCATTAACGCAATATGGTATTGTTCAGGTCAAGACATGGCAGGAAATGACATTGTGAAGGAGTTGGCAGCTTCACGACACCACTGGATTACAGATCAAGAATTCATAAGTATCAATGGTTAGTGTGCTGTCAATTTATCCCATTTCAGATTGGCAAATAAAGAGACGGTTTAAATAATACTCCCTCCATTCGGAATTACATGTCATCAAAATGGATGTGTCTAGAACTAAAATACATCTAGATACATCCCTTTCAATGACAAGTATTTTCGGACGGAGGGAGTAGTAGAATGATATGGCATTGTTCATAGTTAAGACATTGCAGAATATGACATTGTGCTGTAGTGGGTAGGTTCACCACACCACTGGATTACGGATGAAGAATAGAAGCATACATGTAGTGTAAAAGAACATCACTTGCTCTGTATAGTTTAATTTACATGGTATGAATAAGGAACTTGGTTGTACAACTGAAAACTTAAATTGAGAAAGGACAAACTTTTGTTTATGAACTACATAATAAACTTTAAACATGCAATTTGATGCAAACACCAAAAATAAACAGCTGTTGCAGTCATGCCTAACCAAATATATACAACAAAGTTTGAAGGCTTGAGATGGACAAACTTACATTATTGGTGAAGACAGGCTCTATAAAGGCATTGTCCATGCTGATGGGGGGGGGGCAATTCAAGAAGTTTACCACAGAATCTTCTTCATAAGAATTGCCTTTATTCTACATTTTGTTAAGAGTAAATATAGATGTGATAATATACGAAAAAATGGAGAATATTTAAGATAAGATGAAGAGTAATGCTACATAACCAAGTAGCTATAAATGTAAGTGCAGCGATACAGGCAAAAGGTACAGCCAAGAGCAATGCACAGCTAAACTTCTTCAGTACCAACCTTATGGTAAGAGTAAATATAGATCTGATGTGTAGAAAATGGAGGGCAAAGGAAAATAAGCTGCAGAGTGATGGTACATGAACAACTACCTGTCATTATAAGTACACTGATAAAGGACAGCATGTACTTACAAGAACAATGCAGAGCTAAAAAACCATTGGCATTGGATATATTCTACACTAATGTAACCATTCATACAGATCAGATAATTTGGAGCGAACAATTGATAAGCAAGCTATCATGCATACTGCTGTCACATAATGAACCAGGTATGTATGCAAGTACAGTGATACAGGACAACAGGTACTAACAAGAGCAAAGCAGCGGGCAGCATATTTGCGATATCATGTCGTTCTTTTCAAACCGGAATTCTTCTTCGAGCAGATTTCCTGCAAAAAAGATCCGTAAGGCACATGCGGAAAAGTAGAAGTTCAAATTGTCATGTGATTTCATAGACAGTACCTCATCCTGGGAATGAGACCAGTGCATAACAAGGTTTTTCCATTCAATGTCTTCTAAATTTAGCACAGGAGACTTCACCGGAAATTCGTTTATAGACTTGCCACCAAAGTGTGATTTCCTCAGGTAACACCAATACTGCTGCAATGCTTCCTTGAAAAGCACAAGCAAGCTTTGCTCGTCATGACTATCCAGATTGACCCTCGCCTAGTTACAACAATGTAATGTAAATCATTGATGTGTTCAATCAGCAAGAAACAGGAAAATAATAACCATGAATAATAGCACTTACACGTAAGTTGGATAGGAATATGTGAAAATGGTGTTTGTCTTCACAATAATCTTCCCATGATGGGAATATATGCACGTAGTCCGTAACAACATTGAAAGCATTGTCTTTTAAACTGGGAATAAATGGAATGGGGTCCCAATCTGCAGGAATTGGCCGTCTCTGCAGTTGGGATAGGTCTTCGGCCGGTGGACTTGCTATACTTTTTGCTGGAGTGGGATTTTTCTGTGGTACAGCTGGTGCTATGGCAAATGAAATCGGTATACCTTTTGCTGGAGTGCAGGTCCTGTGTGGTGGGGCTAGTGGTGTGGCCAGTGAAGTATGGGTACAGTCTGCTGGAGTCGGTCCTACGTTTTGTGTCACTGGTTGTACAGCCAATATAAGTGGGGTGTTGTCTGATTTCTTCGGCACCACCACGTTTTTCAAGGACTTTGCTGGTGCTCCTTCAGGTTCGGCAATCACCCTCTTCCTTTTTGATGTCTGATGCACACGAACAACATTTGAATGGAAAATCATGGTATGATGACAGATGGAATATGTATTGATAATGGATTGGCATGGCACCTCGACATATATGATGAGTAAACTAAGCAGATGGCGGTGCAACAAAGTAGAAGAAATGCAAGACAACATATGAAAGATACCCGCAATCAATAAAACATTGCCAAATTGGAACAGGCACCTTGATGGGTGAACAGGACAGGCCATCTGCCTTTGACTCCTTGAGGTTAGAGTAGTCATTAGGATCATATTCTGAACAAGAGTCAACAGGTGGGGAGCGTATGAGTTTCATTGCATCCAGAATGGCACTCAATGCCTTGGTGCCAATTTTGTAAGTCATTGCAGTGTTTAGCTTCAAGAGTGGACTGATGCTAGTGCGACACAAAGCAGCTAAACAGATCATAGTGTAGATATCACGGGAAAACCTTAAGCATCAGAGTAAAATCAGCAAAGTGGAACTTGCTGGAATATATGTGCTAGTATTGCCGGTACGGCTAGAAAGGCTTCGGATACCAGCTCTCTTCAAGTGAAGGTGCGGTACTGTTAATATTAGTGTAACTCTCAAAGGCGACATAGCTCCGCGCATTTCCTTGCTATTCTTATAGGATTCAAGTGGGCAGGCCACTACAAATCCTATTCCTATGTTTACAAGATCCTACGAATCAAAGAGCCTCAAAGTGTCCATCACAACTGACCGTATAGACCTCTACACTGCAAATGTCCCTGCTCATCTTCAGTACAAGGAACATACTGTACTACTAGCATACTCCCTCCGTTCCAAAATATAAGTCTTGGTAGAGATTTCCACTATGGATCACATACAGATGTATCCAGATACATTTTAGAGTGTAGATTCACTCATTTTGCTCCATATGTAGTCCATGGTGGAATCTATACAAAGACTTGTATTTAGGAACGGAGAGATTACATATTAAAGAAGAATGGAAGAGGAACATGGTAAAGAAGAGCAAGCAGATTTTGGATAATAAAATGTTGGTTGCGCAGTGCCCACACAAGATGAACTAGAGCGCATTAAGAATTCAACTCCCAGCTATCTCTCGACCATTTCAGGCGGTTGGATGAAGATCCTATGTCTCTTAACCCTTCTTCTTCCTCGTCTCCTAATTCTTCCCATACAGAACACCGCACGGGCCGCCGGCCGGACCACCGGCCCCCACCGCATGTGTTCCTCCGCCACCCCACCCCCCACCCACGTCGAGTTTTCTTTGTTTGGCGAGGCCCCACAACCACCGAGCCCCTTGGATCGCACCGGCGAACTCCAGCGAGCTCTGAAAAATCGACTGACCCAATTTTGAAATTTAGTCTACTGTGATTTAACTAGTGTGGAATATAAAAGGGGAAAACCATAAGAATTGGGAGTATAGTGTTGAGCGTGCCATGGCGGATCTGAAGGGAAACTGGACAAAGGCAACTTCGCAACCAAGACAAGAAATCAGAGTAAAGCAGTGGCGATCTATTTTCTTGCTGCGATAAATAAGTTGAGCAGATACGAAAGAGTACCGCCTGGTGCGGCGCCGTGTACGCATCTGCTGAGAATTTGACGGTGTTGTGGTAGCGATGGCTGTCGGCGGCGTGGAAGTAGATCTACGAGGGTAGACGGTGGCGGCGGGGCGCGGTGGATGAGACGATCATAGGAGTGGCGCCTGCAAGGTGGACGATGGCGGGGATGAAGCGAGAGGACGGGATACAAGGATCCCGGTCCGAAGGCATGGATGAGAGAGGTCGATCTCTTGTAATGGACGGCGGAGTCGGGGTATCAGCTCCGGCATGGTAGAGGAGGACGGCGGTGGATGGGGTGGCGGACGGTGGCGGACGGAGGAGGGTGGGGTGGAGAGGGTGTTTTGGCGCCCACGGAGTACGAATGGGGAAAAGGGAGGTAGAGAGGAAGGGGGGAACCATGTATTCAGGGCGCGCTTGTCTCAAATGCGAGGAAATTTACAAACTTAGCCCCAGTTTCAAATTTCTACTACAACACAGCAACATTAGTCGGTTGGGGATAGGACGGTAATCTCGCATACACCGAATATTTGCCGACGAGAGTTTGTTTTTGGCGCCCACCATGTATGAATATGAATCTGGGAGGGAGTCGATTTCGGCCGAGGGCACACTGTGTTTTGGCGCCCACCATGTATGAATCCGGGTGAGAGGCGGTTACGTCACGTTTGGGTGAAATTACAAACCTACCCCTATCGAAACCTATAGAAATCCAGCAGATAGGCTTTGCATGGCAGGGATAGGCAGTAGTGATTTCCATCTCGGAGATTTTGGTTTCGGGCGGGGTTACTGCGACTTTCCGCGCTTTGTTCAAATTTTGCACAGTGCACGTTTACCGTGCCAACTCAATTCGAATCCCATTTGTATTCTACTATTTTTTTCGGGCGGGATCCATTTTCAATTGGAATTACATTCTATATACATCATTTTTTTATATATACTTCCAAAAGCACAACAAAGAATTCTGGTCCTTTATATGTATAATATGATTTACAAATACAACGATCTCGAAATCTTAAGGTTGAATTCGAATTTTTTTAACCAAATTATGTTCTACTAAAATGTATGGATCAGTAATATCTACATATTAAATAACATAGATGTGCGTGAATTCATATGAGTATGCATGTTTGATAGATCAATTTTGGTTCGAGTATGGATTACATGTATCATCATCTCGAATTCAAATATTTGAATCCCTTTTTTGTTCACTCCTTTCACGCCCATCTCTCTCGCATGCATGCTCCTTCAGGTAGCTATCACTCTCTTTTCTCCAGCTCACCCGCACGCTCACTTCATGTTTCTCCTATCCTCGCAAACATGGTCTCTTGACGTCTCCCTTGAGAAGTGTCACACTCTCCCTATCATTATACATTACATGGTTTTCATTATCTCTCACGTCTCTACTGTTCTATGGTATCACTCGGTGCCTAAGCTTTCTTTTTCACCGCCACACACATAGTCTCCACTCGTCTTTCACTTTGTCTTTCTCCCTATGGGATTCTCTCACACACCCTATATGTCTCTACATATGACTCATACCACTAAAATTACTCTCTCTCTCTCTCTCTCTCCTATAGACACAACATTTGTTGTGGTCTCCTTTTCGTCTCCATCCCAGACTGACACTATTCATTTATTTACCGATCAGACAACCCCGACTATCGTCTCCTCTCTCTCTCTCTCACAGACACACACACAACTCCTGCTTCCACTCCCCTTCCCGACTACCGTCTCTCTCACACACAAAAAACTCCCGCTTTCGCACCCCGACTCGTATTTCTCTCACAAACATTTATCGACTAGCTAGCCTCTAGATAGGTTTATACACCCGCACACTCGTGCTTCCACCATCGCATACATGTCTCTCTCCCACTCCTTGTATCCATGTAGCTTTTTCTTCCCTTCTTGAGACACGTCCTCTCGATCGTGCACACACACACTATCGCCTCATTTTAAGTTGATACCTATTGCACACACACTACTTGTGTCTTTGTCACACATGCACTCCGTCCTCCTCCACTCTCCCTCTCTCTCACACACACATGGGCTTTTTGCAACAACTAGCAAGATGCCCATGCGTTGCACGGAACATCAAGATGCATTGTATGAGTAGTTTATCTTGTGGGGGAAAAGGATGAACGAGGGAAGGCCTTATTTGCAAATGTGGAGAGGGGTGTGGGTATCTTTTTGCAAAATTGCCATAGTTTCCTTCCTATCCGTCAGATATAGATCAGACGGCCTATATTGCAGGATGGCAGGCACACGATCATCACCGACAATGCTTTTTATAACAGTAGGGATAAAAAATAGAGTTGGTGATGATGGTGGGCCTGCCATCCTGCAATGTAGGTCGTCCGATTTATATCTGACGGATAGGAAGGAAAATATGGCAATTTACCCGCACTCTTCACCACATTTGCAGATAGGGCCTTCCCTCGTTCATCCTTTTCTCCCACAAGATCTTGATGTTCCGTGCAACGCACGGGCATCTTGCTAGTAAGAGTAGAAATTAGACATATACCACTTCTCGAATCTTGAAACCAACAACATTCCTCCCTTATCTCATCAAAACCGCCAAAGGAATATATTTTGAGTGAAACATAACATATTTTTAGTGATATACGTATTTCAAAACTAGACACTTTTTTTATCAAATCGGTGAATATGTATTAATCTACTTTGATCGTGTGGCAACGCATTGGCACATTGCTAGTAATTATTATAATTTTTTGGACACCATACAAACGGTGGAGTACATATACGAAGAGAAGAGGCGCACTCACGCAGTCGGCCTCTCGCTGTCTCGCACACATGAGTGTTATGTAAAGGCGACGTTAACAAATAAACCCTAAAACCCTAGGCGCATTATTGCTGCATTCGCGGGTACCGGGTACGTGGTGGAGCACCTTTGTAGGAGTTGATGGTCGGGACCACAGGTGAACGACTTGGAGCGCGGTGGCTCGCCAGTTGCCACAGATCGAGTAGCCAGGTTTAAAATATCGTTTTTAGCGGGGTTAAGAGTTCTGATTTTCAATGGCACGTTATAAGTAGTAAGTAGTTTTTAGAACGATTGGTATGGAGCGAAAATGGAATTCATAGTACTACGTACCTCCTTGGCATATGGTTGTATGGGTTTATGTTGCGAGATGTTGAACCTGGTAGTTCTAGGGCAAATACTATGGTTTAGATTTAGATGTTGGTTTTCAGTAATCGGAAGGAGAAACCCTTCTTTGATTAAAAAAAACTACTACCTCCATTTTGGTTTACTAGTCCCCATCGTACTTTGGGTCATTGTTTGTCCACGAATTTTACTTGTAAAATGTGAATGGAAAATGAGATTTTGTTATGCCCAAACAAAAAAGGACTAGAGGGAGTGATTGCTCTGACACGGACGCGACCTCTCATAGCGCAGGCATTGAACCGGCACGCCGGCCAAGAGGGCCGCACTCGCAGCAGGCCCGCCTGAGCACGCCTCCTCACCACGTGCAACCAGCTTAAGACCGCCCCGTCTGCCTTCATTGAATCCGCGCGTGTGCCGGCAACACGTTCTTCCGCGAGCCGGCAGGCATTTTAGAACAGAAAACATGACTAAAATATAATTAATTTACGCATGGTCTTGACTTGTTGTGCTCGCACTGGTAGCAGGAACTAGTAGAGGTTTTTCTTTATTTATAACTCTCCTCACATTTTTTGGCTTTGGAGTGAATCATGGTTGTGGACATTATGTATGAATGTGCAGATATCTGTGAACATGAGTTTGATGTGGAAGTTGAAGTTGGAATGTCGGGGTTGCGCGTGAACTATACCATGTCCAATGCTTTGTCTGTTATTGTTTGGAAAGTAATTGCTGTTATTACCCGACCCAAAAAAAACATTTTGTGCCACATCAGTAGATGCATAGACATCACAACAGGCATGCTGACTGGATAAACATTTGAACCTAGCTATTATGAAGGAAATTTTGTATTGACAACAGTTTTAGATAGCAGGAGACACCTAGCCTACTCTGCCTCTGCTAGCTTATTTCTGGCTTCTTCCATCTCTTCTTTGGCTTGGGTGAAGAGAGCATCTGATTGCTCTTTTCACTTCTTCAGGAACCCAACTACATTCTCAAGGGCTGCTGCACACTTTCTTTCAGCCTTTACTAATGCCACGAGGACACGAACAGCTGATGACTCCACCTAGCTTGTGTGTAATCCAGCATCATCTGGGAATTTGCACCTTGTGTCTAATCCAGCATCATTAGGGAACTGGCACCTTGTGTGTAATCCAGCCTCATTTTGGAAACATGATCTCGAGGTTGACCATACTTCCCTCCTCGCAGGAACTGCATCCTGACATGAAGTTACTTCTTTTTTAGATCAATACTCAGAGAAACCTAGATCCATTTAGTAGAAGCCAGATAAACAGAACTCGGAGAAGTGAATTCAAAAGGAAAATAAATATAAAAACAGACTACAAGGTGAGAACACCCACTTCCTACATCAAGTTAAAAACGAAAGCATTAGGACGATTAAGAATCTTCTTATTACACATCAAAGAACACCACGCTTGAGAGAAACAGAAACTAGAACATATACACATCGAAGAACACGAGGCTAAACGAAAGTAATTGAAATGGTGTTACTTACCAAAGCTCGTTTTACAGGTTCGATGCAGCTCCTCTTTTACTTGCCACGCTCCTTGAAGATGTCCCGAATATCCCGTGTTTGGTCTTCATTGCTCCTCTGCATGTTCACACTCGTGGTTTTAAAATCTCAACATGGCAAGAAAAATACTACTAGTAATACTCGCGCATCTTGTGGGCAACATTAAAGCACTCGTCTACCATGTTAGAGCATCTCCAACAGAATCGCAACGCGCGGCGCTTTAAAAAAGCGTTTTAGTGCTAAGATCGAGAAGTAGATAGAGAGTAGAGGATAGTTCTCAGCATAGATAGATAAAAAAGATAATTCAACTACTCCTCGTTGTCCGACTCCTTCTCGGTGATGTCCTCCTCCGACGTCTGACTGTAGGCGTGAAGATACCGATCGTCGTCGGATTCCCAGGGCGACGCTGCTCCTAGCCTCATGTTGAATTGAGCGTCCGCTTTTCGCCTACGCTTGTCCTCGCGATAGGCGGCTCGCTCCGCCCTCCTCTTATCCCTCTCCGCCCTCCTTTGCGCGTAGAACTCGCGCTCGTTCATGATGTCCTGCGGGAAGTGTTGGCGCCACAGTGCCATGGCTTCCCCGTCCATCTCGGCGATGCCGAGACGGTGCTCCCGCCTCCGGTTGTCGCGACGATCCTCGTCGGTGCTAAGACGCGACAAAGGCACGAGCTCCTGCGCCCGCTCCTACGTCGGCACGTTGGGGAAGTTCAATGTTCTATGAGGCCACCAGAGGCGCCGCGCCGCTGCGTCGTACGCGCGGGTGGCCTTGTTGGCGGTGTCGAAATTGCCGAGGCCGAGGCGCATCCTGCGGAATCGGATCTCGGCGGAGAAGCCGCCGGAGGGGCGCGCGCGGACGCCGCGGTATCCCCAAGTTTCCCGACGACGCGGCAGCATGGTGGCGCGGCGGCGGCGAGGTGAAAAAGAGCGGGGAGAGAGCGGTGGCAAGGCACAGAGCGGTGGGAGGGCGTTGGATTTTATAAAGCACGCCGGACGCCGCGCGCCAAAACTAGCGCACGCCCGGCCGCTTTTTCCCGCGCGCGCGTGATCCTTTCCCGACGTCTCTGCTATCTCTACTCTCTTCTCTATGGTTATATTTATTTTATATTTAATATTTAATATTTATCTCTACTTCCTTTACTGTCTACTTTTTTTTCTCTATACTTTTTTTCTTGCAATATAGGCCGTCCGATTTGTATCTGACAGATAGGAAGGAAACAAATGGGAATTTTGCAAAAAGATACCCATACCCCTCTTCAGATTTGCAAATAAGGCCTTCCCTCGTTCATCCTTTTCTCCCACAAGATAAACTACTCATACAAATGCATCTTGATGCGTGCAACGCATGGGCATCTTGCTAGTTCTAAAAACCTTTCCATCATTTGCCACACTACATGTTGCAGATGAAAAACCTACCCAAGCACAGCGCGATACAGGAGCGACGCACAATTACAAGCTGATATTCTGTTGGACAATGGAGGCTATAACCAATTACTTTTATGGGAACAATAGCACCCAACAAAATTGAAGGGTAGGTATGAACAAAATTGGAACTGCACATGTACTGCTAAGTGATTCAATACACACATTACCAATCGAGGAGGAGAACAATGGTCGCGGCGGCCTCTCTGAGTCATGGTCGGCAACGGGAGTCAGTTCATTGTCCATGACGGTGGTACTTCTACGCTTGGCGTCGACTTCCGGGAAGCAGATCTGAGACCGTGGAAGACGATGCCGGGGAAGAGGCTCCATCTACGACGACGATGGTAGACCGGCTCCAGTGCGGCGTACGAGGTCGTCGATGAGGCAGATGCGCTGTGGTGGACGAGTGCGCCGATGTAAAGGGGAGGAGCACGAAGGCTGCGGTGCTATGGAGAAGTCTATTTTGCGGCGGGGATAGAAAATGGGGAGTATTCAGGTGTACTACTCTGGGTGCCGGGGTGGGGTTTGCTGAGTAGGGTGAACCTGAAGTTACGAAAACAGCCCCCTACCAAGCTTCGTCCGTAGGCCTGTTCCGAAGGCTATGATGGTAACTTCCCACTGCTCGAATCAGGTTCGCGGGAGATTTTCCCGCCGACATCAAAATTTTGTGACATTGGACTCCCCGTGTGGCATGTTGAGTGATTCGGCTAAGCAACTAGCAAGTAGTAGTAGTAAACTCTGCATATTAGGTTTGTCCGAAGTCAAACTTCCTAAAGTTTGACCAAGTTTATATAAAATATAAACATTTCCCATAACAAATATGTATGATGTGGAAGTACATTCAGTGATGAATCTAATGGTATTAATTTGTTATTGTATATGTTAATATTTTTTGTTATAAGCTTTCTGAGAGTTTACAAAATTTGACTTTGACCAATGCTAATACGCGGACTTAAATAAAAACGGAGGGAGTACACATTTGTTTTCTTAGTTTGTAGTGAACTAATCATTTGTTGAAATTGTGAAATAAATATATTAGGCTATTGACTTCTAATGTAATGGTCTATACAATTCAATAGTTACAATCATTGTCGAATCCCAAGATGTATACAAGGTCTATAGTACTTCACAACATGCTCAAACTCACATAATCCCAGTCAAATGAGAATCTAAATGCATTTCATAGTTATTACTTTGTAGGATGCAACAAAAACAACCAAAACTCTACATCAGCCATTATAGAAGCAACATTTTGACATATCCCATTGTGTGAATGAAACGTGCAGAGAGAGCTTTTGAAGATGGAGCAGATAGGGCGGGAAAATTGTATGTATGTGGACGAGAGAGTAGGAGACAAATCTAACGAGACAGAGAGAGAGAGGAGAAAGAGAAAGAGAGAGGAAGAAGTTAGGTCTGTGAGAAAGATGGAGACATGTAATATACGTGAGATGTGTGTGCATCCGGATTCTGTATAAGTGGAAGGAGAAGAGACAACATGTTTGATGAGAGAGCTGGAAAAACATGGACGAGAGGGGAAGGATCTCATGGGTTGAGGGATTGACAATTTTGTGCAGGGGAGAGAGGGATTGGTAATTTTTGTGCAAGAGAGAGAGAGGGTGGGGGAGGAGTCAGTCAGCCGTCGTCACATCACCCTGCTTCCAAATGACCCTGCATTCTCTAGCGCGGTGTGGTTGCCGTCTTCGATCTGCTCGATGCCCTCTTTGAAGATTGACGTGTTGTGCATGTTGGGGTGCAAAGAAGCACAAGCGAGAGTGGTCGCCGTATAACCTTGGATGGGGATGAATTGTGTGCTCGAGGGAGTGTGTGTGTGTGTTGTGCTGCGTGCGCGCGCGTGTGTGTGTGTGTGCGTCCACGTGCGCGTGTGTGTGTCAGATATTGAGCGAAAATAGACCTAAGGAGAGAAATGGGTATTCGCAAAGAGATTGTGCGGGCCTTGAGGTGGGCAGGGGCCGAGTGAGGATGTCAAAATGTGCGCGTTGATGCATGTGTTGCATGCGATCGTGCGAGGGACGGACGAATCGAGAGAGATGGTTGTTGTGTTACGGATGCTCCTCTCTCTCTCTCTCTTTCTCTCTCTCTCTCACACACACACACAGAAGTAAACTAGAAGACCGTTCTCTCATGTATACACAACGTATCGGGATCTGTCTATGTCTCACGCATGCATGATCATTTGCACATTCACACCTCTCTATGTCTGTATCACACGCACACCGTCTCCACACTGCCCTTCCGCCACAACACACATATGGACACATACACACGTTCTCTCTCAGTGACACACACAAAATAAGTATTAAAAAAAACTAGGGCGCACCTAAAACGTCCAAATCCAAATAAACACAAACTGGAGCTAAATTCAAATATATGAAAATATTGCAGCGTCAAGAACTTTCCAGGAAAAAAACTTGAGTAATATTCGAGGATTGTTTTCACACACGCAAAAAGGTTCGGTGGATGTCCTTCCAGCGCGACACTTTGACGCACCGTTCGATCGGCCGCACGGCCGCGGTTCATGCGCTTGCACATGATTTCATATCGTGACTGTGGTACTAACTTCAAAAAAATATTAATAAAAGCGCTGCCTAAGTCTAATGTTTACGTGTACTAGTATGGTTTTCTTTTAAGTTTGACCAACCTTATATAAAACTAAAGTAAGCTCCCATGCGCGCACTCATCAATATGCCACCGCCGCCGTTGCGCATGCCGGCGCCCGCCTGCTCCGGCCAACAATTTCTCGCCCATCACCGCCGTGTCGCCGCCATCCCTGTGCCATGAAGCCGAAGGCTCGCCCGCTCACGTCGTATGCAGTCCCTCCTCGCCATGCCGCCGCGCTGCCAAGCACGCGAGCAGCTGGTGGAGCCGCGTCTATGCACGCAGTGTATGAAGAGGAGGACGAGCGCGTGCTCCAGCACGCCGGCGAGGAGGAACTAGCGTGTCATTGTCGTCTCCGCCCGCGCGGAGGAGGCGCGTATGGTGGCTGTCGCGGTAGAAGCCGGTCGCGCGAGCGTCAAGCCCGCAAACCGGGTGCGGACGTGGAATCTACCCTCGAGACCTTGAATGCCACGTGGATCCTGCAATCTGAAGGAGCAATTTGGGTCAGTCGACTCATGTGAGCCGTTTGATGCAACATGGATGGCTAGAAGGGCTTATTCCACCTCTTCTGTCGTCTTCTTCCTTCGCTCCGTCGAACTTCTTTCACAAATCGACTGATCCAAATTATACTACTAGTACGAACGTATTAAGTACAGTAGGAACACGAAGATACGAGCAGTAGTACCAACTTCAAGAAGAACAGTAGTAAGGCATAGTACTAGTACTACTCTACATACTAAAGAGTTCAAATAACGAGAAAGAGCATAAACATAGTTCTGCCGGGGCCTCAGCACAACACACCCTTGAAAATAAACTAAGCACCTAGTCTGCTTGACACTGCAGTAGAACTAGAATGAGCGACGACACTGCCACCTACTCGGAGTCCGAGTCCACGTCCTCGACTTCGTCCTCGTCCCTCTTCCTCTTCCTCTTCGCCGACGCTTCTTTGGTTGAACCGGACACTGGGCTCTGCTTCTTCATCCAACCCATGTAGATATTTAAACAAAGGTAGGCATCCATTGCTGCGTACAGGATGTGATCTTCATCTAATGTCTTCGACTCCCATGCATGATGACACTCGTGATGAGGTTTGTTCAGTTTAGCGTATGAAGGTTCAATCATGGATGTTGCCAGGGTCAGCATTGAAGGTTGAGAGGAGGACACTAGGCTTGCCTTCTGGAGATCAAAGGGCTGGCCTATAACGAGACCTATCCGACGCAGGACATCTCTGTCGTTCTTAAAGCCTACAGTAATGAATTTCACTCTTTTGTCCTTGAGGAAGTTCTTAAAATCTTGGCACTCAACGTCCGCATGGCATATGTGGTAGACCAAGCAAACGTTATGTACGCAAATCTGGATCACGGCGGGCTTCTTCCTCTCTTCGTCCTTTAGATCCTTCTCTCGTCCCACGACTGTGGTGTACTCAACATCTAGCCCAGCGTCCCACTCATCCGTTGAACTGTTTAACATGCGTAGGAAGCGAGCAAGCCATGCTTTCACCGTCGCGGATCCACGTGTGTAGATGACGATGAACTGATCGCCGGTGATGGCTCTAACCTGGTACTCAGCGGCGACCATGGAGATTTGGGAGGCCATGGATTTTGGAGGAGGGTTAGGAGAAGTTGAATTGTTGTTCCCGGCAAAAACTGGGAGCGAACTAATGTGAAAGGACGGGACGACTGGGAGCAAACTGTTGTGAGGTAGAAGACGGGGACGAGTAGGGCGTGCGAACGGCATGGGGTTGCTGGCTTGCCCGATGGATAAACGACTGCAAGCCCCCAAAGAGTTCTCGAGAACTATGCGGGACCCATTAGATGTCATGTCTACTAGACCCATATCGTAGGCCTGACGGTATAGCTTCTGCCTGTTCGCACGCCATGCCGGCGCGTGGATGTAACTTCACTTAATTCCGCCAACCGTCGCGCCTCCCACGACCTTTGCCTCCCTCGCGCGGTCGCGCCCTTTGAGACTTCGACCGGCTATAAATGAGCAAATTTTTTTTGCCTACTCCGCATGCATGATACTCCCTCTGGTCCTTTTTACTCCTGTCAACCGTTTGCAAAGTGTTTGACCAAATATATACTTTTTTTTGAACACCACCTTATATTAATTAACCAGCCACACCAGTACACTCATTCGATACAATATTCACCACACAGGGTGGTACGTTATTTACAAGAATACCATCTAATCTATTGTCAAAGCTATACTTAGCGATTAAGTGTGCCACCTTATTGGCCAAACGATTAATCTTTGACAATTGAAGATTGTTGATCAACTTCGAGATGCTCAACACTTTCATCTTCAGGTCACGCATAGCAGACCTGTCATAGTCCCCCGATGCAAGAGACGCTACCACAAAAGTGCAACCAGTCTCTAAAATTACAGGATTATGAAGAGAAATACCTATGTAGAGACCGACAATGCAAGCCCTAAGCTCCGCTTCCTCCACGCTTTGACAGGCATCAATGAAATCCCACGACCAAATTTATACTAAAAATATCAATATCTACAATACTGATTATAATGAGTATAAGAACTACGTTTTATAATGAGTGTAAAATATTGATTTAACATTGTGAATGTTGATACTCCCTCCGTCTAGGTGAGTAAGTCGTCTTAGGCTGTGCACCGTGACCAAGGAGGAGGGGAAAACGAGAGACATTAATGTTTATTTGCTAATTAAATAGTATTGCATGCAATGAACTAACCACTGCATGTCATGTTTGATAGTGTCAGGTCATTAAAAGCATGCACACCCTCATCTCTTATTGGTTGATATGTCAAGAAACAAGAAACGAGGTAGAAGTTAATGCACCGCGCGTGCGTGTTTTGGGATTATTTGGTTTTCGTAAGATGACTTACACACCTACTATTAGAGTACCACTACCTCCCTTCTAGTTTAAAGGGCTCGACTAAAAAAATTTACCTACTCTTAGCAAGATAGTAGAGGCGGTGGAATAATTTTTGAAGTCTGCAAAAGTACTCAACTAATGTTGTCGTTCTTCACAAAAAAATGTGTTTACCAATGCATGCATGAACACTAGTTACTCTAACCCCCCTCTCTTCTTTAATTCTTCGCCACATCTGCATGTTTGCTATTCCCGTGTGCATGATACCAGCTAAGATACCACCATTATGGCCAGCCTTAATCATCGCATGCAATAATTTAGTGCACCTTGAAATATGAACATGTGTGGGGCGTGTATGTTTTTAATGACTTGAGACTATACCTAGCCCGACATGCAAGATGACTTATTATGCACCGTTCCCCATACCTGCAGGAAGCCCGTTCGTCTCCAAATCTTTTCCTCTCCATGTGTGGAAACAATATGCCTGCCAAACTCTCCTTTTCCCTCCGGCGGTCCCACCACTCCACCCCGTGTGAAAAAAATCTGCATGCATGACCCTCCTTCCCCCATGCTCGTCCAATCCGTTGTGACCAGCAATATTTCCACCCCTTCGCTCCCCCGTAATTTACTCCAACAAATATGCCCACATAGCTTTTACTTAACTTTAGGTGCATTGGGTCACTGACATACGGGCCCAACAGTGTACTGCCCCACATGTCAGTGATGCAACTGGACCTGCAGTTAAGTCAGTGCAGCTCAGTCCATATCTTACGTAGGTGTGCCATTGCTCGCTATAAATACTGCGCCTCCCACGACATCGCTATCTCCTCCCCCTCATGTTCACGTTCATCGCTATCTCCTCCCCCTCCCTCTCACGTCGACCACCATGGCATTGCCCCTCCCAAGCCCTAGGAGCCCCTCGTTGCACCGCGCGGACGGTCACGCGTCGCCATTCCGTTCCTCGCTGCCATTAGTCGAGGAGGACGTGTCAGCGTTCCGCTCGTCGCCACTACGTGACGTGTCGCCGTTCCGTTCCTTGCCGCCACTAGTCGAGGAGGACGCGTCGGTGTTCCGCTCCTCGCCGCGACGCGACATCTCGCCGTTCTGTTCCTCGCCGCCACTAGTCAAGGAGGACACATCAGTGTTCCGCTCCTCGCCGCGACGCGTCGAGGTGGACGCGTCGGTGTTCCCAATCTTGCCAGCACGCGCGTCGGAGGACACGTCGGCTCCCCGCTATGAGGAGAATGCCGCACCACCCGCCGAGCCCCCCAGCCTTGAGCAGCTTTGGCAAGAAATGGATGTCGCCTTGTGGGAGGCTTTGCCTCCAGCAGAGCGCGCCAAAATAGAGACGGAGAAGAAGGCCGAGGAAGAGAAGCGCACCACGCAACAAGCTTTCTTGGAGATCTATGTCGCATCCGAGAGAGTCAAGCAATTGGTTCTTTGGCAGAAGGCTTGTGCGAGGGTCGTGAGGGTGGCGGAGGACGCCCGTGCCGACGCCCTGAGTGCAGTCGGGCCCAAGCGCCTCATCTACGCTTGGCGGTACGTGGACCGGGTGCACGCTTCCAGCCAGGAGGAGTACCTGTTGGCGCCGGATCACCACACCAGTGAGATCGTGCTCGCCTGCCGGCAAGCCGCCAATCAGCACCTCGCGAGTTGCGAGGCTGAGGAAGCGGCGTTGTGTCGGTGTGCTGGGAAATGGCCGCACACCAGGGCACTCGTGGCGCGCTGCAAGCGCTCCTGCGAGCGTCGTGGCTTTTAGGAGGAGTATAATTTCTGTTTCGTAAGGCGATCTCATTAGTTTTGGGACGCAAATGATAAATCCCGAACGTTCAGGAAATTTTAGCGTCCTTAATTAAGTATGTAAAGGGGAAAGTTTGGAAACGTTGTGTATTATTACGCATTTTGCAAGTATGTGCATATAGCACAAACTTTACTATATACTATTGGACTACACGTCTCTCTCGATATATGCTTGCAGACTTTTCTACTCCCTCCGTCCAGGTCAATAAGTCATCTTTGGTTGTGCACGGTGACCAAGAAGGAGGGAAGATTTGTACACCTAGACAAAGGGAGTACTACTATTACTTATGTACATGCATTGCAAATGCACGTTTTAACATTATGATGCGGTTTTTGTAAAAGTAGAAAAACAACACTTGTCAAGCTTGTGAAACGATTCCAACGTGAGTACTACTACTAGTAGGAGTACCAGGGGCCAGTTCTTTTAGGCTTCTAGATTAGAAATCCCATAACTACTACCTCCGTCATGGTTTATTGGTCCCCATTGTAAACTGTGTCAAATTTTGATCATAAATTTAAATAATGAAATGTTAGTGCATGTCACATGCACTACTCCATCCGTCTAGGTGAGTAAGTCATCTTAGGCTGTGCACCGTGACCAAGGAGGAGGAGAAAACGAGAAACGTTAATGTTTATTTTCTAATTAATAGTATTGCATCCAATGAACTAACCACTGCATGTCGTGTTTGATATCTCAAGTCATTAAAAGCATGCACACTCTTTATCTCTTATTGGTTGATATGTCAAGAAACAAGAAACGAGGTAGAAGTTAATGCATCGCGCCTAAGTGTTTTGGGGTTATTTGGTTTTCGTAAGATGACTTACACACCTAGATGCACCGCGCCTAAGTGTTTTGAGTAACATTTTATTAGTTAAATCTTTGGTCAAAATTTAGCACAAATTACAATGGTGAGGAATGAACCAGGACGGAGTATTAGTTTAGAAGCCCAAATAAATGAGTGAGGCGCCTTATTGTTACTCTCCACTGTGACTAGTATTGTGGGAAAAGCTGGGGAAGCCGCCAAAAGAACTGGCCCTAGTAGTAGTAGCTAGGGATCGAGTGTGGGAGATGAACCGAAGAAAGTAAATGCAGAGAGATGAAATGCAAAAAAGACGGAGGGATGTGATGGTTGCTTGTCCGTTTATTTTACCAGGCCACTTATTACTGGGAGTGGTTGGTTTTTGTGATATGACGGCTTTACTGCCGCGCCACGAGTGAGAGGTGAGACTCCCATGCAGCGCCGCCCTCTACACTTGTACTACATCGGTCGTGGTTTATTAGTCCCTCATTGAATTTGACTGAAGATTTAAATGACAAAATGTTAGTGCATGTCAACAAAAACTATATCGTTGGATTCGTATTTGAACATAGTTTTGAATGATATAATTTTACGTGACATGCATCAGTATTTATTGTACTATATATTGTTGGAAATATTCCCTAGAGGCAATAATAAAATGGTTATTATTATATTTCCTTGTTCATGATAATTGTCTATTGTTCATGCTATAATTGTATTAACTGGAAACCGTAATACATGTGTGAATACATAGACCACAACATGTCCCTAGTGAGCCTCTAGTTGACTAGCTCATTGATCAATAGATGGTTATGGTTTCTTGACCATGGACATTGGATGTCATTGATAACGGGGTCACATCACTAGGAGAATGATGTGATGGACAAGACCCAATCCTAAGCATAGCACAAGATTGTGTAGTTTGTTTGCTAAAAGCTTTTCTAATGTCAAGTATCATTTCCTTAGACAATGAGATTGTGCAACTCCCGGATACCATAGGAATGCTTTGGATGTGCCAAATGTCACAACATAACTGGGTGGGTATAAAGGTGCACTACGGGTATCTCCAAAAGTGTCTGCTGGGTTGGCACGAATCGAGACTGAGATTTGTCACTCCCTGTGATGGAGAGGTATCTCTGGCTAAGTAGTTAGTCATGGGATCATACATTACGGAACGAGTAAAGTGACTTGTCGGTAACGAGATTGAACGAGGTATTGGGATACCGACGATCGAATCTCGGGCAAGTAACGTACCGATTAACAAAGGGAATTGTATGCGGGATTGCTTGAATCTTTGACATCGTGGTTCATCCGATGAGATCATCGTGGAACATGTGGGAGCCAACATGGGTATCCAGATCCCGCTGTTGGTTATTGGCCAGAGAGCTGTCTCGGTCATGTCTGCATGATTCCCGAACCCGTAGGGTCTACACACTTAAGGTTCGGTGACGCTAGAGTTGTTATGGGAATTAGTGTGCAGTTACCGAATGTTGTTCGGAGTCTCGGATGAGATCCCGGACGTCACAAGGAGTTCCGAAATGGTCCAGAGGTAAAGATTTATATATGGGAAGTCCTATTTTGGCCACCGAAAAACGTTCGGGATTTCTCGGTATTATACAGGGAAGGTTCTAGAAGGTTCTAGAGTGGGGCCCACCTTCATGGGGGGACCCACATGAACGTGGGTAGTGGGGGCAAGGCCCCACACCCCTGGTCAAGGTGCACCAAGATCCGACCTTAGAAGGAATAAGATCATATCCCGAAGGGATAAGATCAAGATCCCTAAAAAGGGGGGATAACAATCGGTGGGGAAGGAAATGATGGGATTTCTTTCCTCCCACCTTTGCCAAAGCCCCAATGGACTTGGAGGGCAAGAAACCAGCCCCCTCCACCCCTATATATAGTGGGGAGGCGCATGGGAGCTTCACCCTTCCCCTGGCGCAGCCCTCTCCCTCCCCAACACCTTCTCCTCCGTAGTAGTGCTTGGCGAAGCTCTGCCGGAGAACTGCAAGCTCCACCACCACACCGTCGTGCTGCCGGAGCTCTCCCTCAACTTATCCTCTCCCCTTGCTGGATCAAGAAGAAGGAGACATCCCCGGGCTGTGCGTGTGTTGAACGCGGAGGCACCGTTGTTCGGTGCTCAGATCGGATTCGGCCGCGATCTGAATCGCTTAGTGAACGACTCCACCGATCGCGTTCTTGCAACGCTTCTGCATCGCGATGTTCAAGGGTATGAAGATGCACTCCCCTCTCTCTCGTTGCTAGTTACTCCATAGATTGATCTTGGTGATGCATAGAAAATTTTGAATTTCTGCTACGTTCCCCAGCAGTGGCATCATGAGCTAGGTCTATTGCGTAGATTCTATGCACGAGTAGAACACAAGTAGTTGTGGGCGTTGGTTTGTTCAGTTTGCTTACCTTTACTAGTCCTATCTTGATTCAGCGGCATCGTGGGATGAAGCGGCCCGGACCGACCTTGCACGTACGCTTACGTGAGACAGGTTCCACCGACTGACATGCACTTGTTGCATAAAGGTGGCTAGCGGGTGCCAGTCTCTCCCACTTTAGTCGGATCGGATTCGATGAAAAGGGTCCTTATGAAGGGTAAATAGCAACTGGCATATCACCGTTGTGGCTTTTGCGTAGGTAAGAAACGTTCTTACTAGAAACCCATAGCAGCCACGTAAAACATGCAACAACAATTAGAGGACGTCTAACTTGTTTTTGCAGGGTATGCTATGTGATGTGATATGGCCAAAAGAATGTGATGAATGATATATGTGATGTATGAGATTGATCATGTTCTTGTAATAGGAATGACGACTTGCATGTCGATGAGTATGACAACCGGCAGGAGCCATAGGAGTTGTCTTAATTTATTGTATGACCTGCGTGTCATTGAAAACGCCATGTAATTACTTTAGTTTATTGCTAAACCGTTAGCCATAGTAGTAGAAGTAATAGTTGGCGAGACAACTTCATGAAGACACGATGATGGAGATCATGATGATGGAGATCATGGTGTCATGCCGGTGACAAAGGTGATCAAGTCGTGCCTCAAGATGGAGATCAAAGGCGCAAGATAATATTGGCCATATCATGTCACTTATGATTTGCATGTTATGTTTGTCATGTTTACATCTTATTTGCTTAGAACGATGGTAGCATAAATAAGATGATCCCTCATTAAAATTTCAAGAAAGTGTTCCCCCTAACTGTGCACCATTGCGAAAGTTTGTTGTTTCGAAGCACCACGTGATGATCAGGTGTGATAGATTCTAACGTTCACATACAACGGGTGTAAGCCAGATTTACACATGCAAAACACTTAGGTTGACTTGACGAGCCTAGCATGTACAGACATGGCCTCAGAACACAAGAGACCGAAAGGTCAAACATGAGTCATATAGTAGATACGATCAACATGGAGATGTTCACCGATGATGACTAGTCCGTCTCCCGTGATGATCGGACACGGCCTAGTTGTCTCGGATCATGTATCACTTAGATGACTAGAGGGATGTCTATCTGAGTGGGAGTTCATTAGATGAACTTAATTATCATGAACATAGTCAAAAGGACTTTGCAAATTATGTCTTAGCTTGCGCTTTAGTTCTAGTATTTAAGATATGTTCCTAGAGAAAATTTTAGTTGAAAGTTGATAGTAGCAATTATGCGGACTGGGTCCGTATACTGAGGATTGTCCTCATTGCTGCACAGAAGGCTTATGTCCTTAATGCACCGCTCGGTGTGCTGAACCTCGAGCGTCGTTTGTGGATGTTGCGAACATCTGACATACACGTTTTGATGACTACGTGATAGTTCAGTGCATAATGTTAAACAGTTTAGAATTGAGGCAGCGAAAACATTTTTTGAAACGTCGCAGAACATATGAGATGTTCCAAGAGCTGAAATTAGGATTTCAGGCTCGTGCCTACGTCAAGAGGTATGAGACCTCCGACAAGTTTCTTAACCTGCAAACTAAGGGAGAAAAGCTCAATCATTGAGCATGTGCTCAGATTGTCTGAGTACTACAATCACTTGAATCGAGTGGGAGTTAATCTTCCAGATGAGATAGTGATGGTTCTCCATAGTCACTGCCACCAAGCTATTAGAGCTTCGTGATGAACTATAACATATCAGGGATAGACATGATGATCCTTGAGCAATTCGTGATGTTTGACACCGCGAAAGTAGAAATTGAGTAGGAGCATCAATTGTTGATGGTTAGTAAAACCACTAGTTTCAAGAAGGGCAAGGGCAAGAAGGGATACTTCATGAGATGACAAATCAGTTGCTGCTCTAGTGAAGAAACCCAGGGTTGAACCCAAACCCGAGACTAAGTGCTTCTGTAATGAGGGAACGGTCACTGAAGCAGAAATACCCTAGATACTTGGTAGATGAGAAGGCTGGCAAGGTTGACAGAAGTATATTGGATATACATTGTATCAAATGTGTACTTTACTAGTACTCCTTAGTAGCACCAGGGTATTAAGATACCGGTTCGGTTGCTAAGTGTTAGTAACTCGAAATAAAAGAGCTATGGAATAAACGGAGACTAGCTAAAGGTGAGATGACGATGTGTGTTGGAAGTGTTTCCAAGGTTGATGTGATCAAGCATCGCATGCTCCCTCTACCATCGAGATTGGTGTTAAACCTAAATAATTGTTATTTGGTGTTTGCGTTGAGCATAAACATGATTGGATTATGTTTATCGCAATACGGTTATTCATTTAAGGAGAATAATGTTTACTGTGTTTATTTGAATAATACCTTCAACGGTCTTGCACCTAAAATGAATGGTTTATTGAATCTCGATCGTCGTGACACACATGTTCGTGCCAAAATATATAAGGTAGTAATGATAGTACCACATACTTGTGGCACTGCCACTAAAGTCATATTGGTATAAAACACATGAAGAAGCTCCATATTGATGGATCTTTGGACTCACTCATTTTTGAAAAGATTGAGACATGCGAACCACGTCTATTGGTATATACGCATGAAGAAACTCCTCAAACGGAGATTGGTATACGGGCAGCTAGAACACTGATTTTTCAGCATGTTTCTATCAGGCGGGTCTCCCCGGGACCATTATGACAGCTTTCAAGTTGTTGGGCAACTCTCGGATATTTACTCATCATCTATATGATTACCTCCGAAGCTACCGTTCAAACAATTGTGGAAAGGTAATTGATACTATTGCACCGTCCTCTCAGCGGTCATAATTGTGCAGATGGATCGTTTGGACTCACTTGTTTTTGAATCACTTGAGACATGCAAATCATACCACATGGGCAAGATGACTGAAAGGCCTCGTTTTCAGTGAGATGGAACAAGAGAGCAACTTGTTGGAAGTAATACATTTGGTGTGTGCAATCCAATGAGTGCTGGGGCACGCAGTGAAAATCGTTATGCTCTTACTTCACAGATGATTTGAGTAGATTCTTAGTATATTTACTTGATGAAACACAAATCTGAATTATTGAAAGGTTCAAGTAATTTCAGAGTGAAGTTGAAGATCGTCGTGACAAGAGGATAAAATGTCTATGATATGATCATAGAGATAAATATCTGAGTTACGAGTTTGGCACACAACTAAGACATTGCGGAAATTGTTTCACAACTAATACCGCCTGGAACACCATAGTGTGATGGTGTGTCCGAACATCGTAACTGCACCCTATTGGATATGGTGCATACCATGATGTCTCTTATCGAATTAACACCATCATTTATGGGTTAGTCATTAGACACAATCGCATTCACTTTAATAGGGCACCACACAATTCCATTAAGATGACACCGTATGAACTATGGTTTAGAAACCTAAATTGTCATTTCTTATAAAGTTTGGGGTTGCGACGCTTATGTGAAAAAGTTTCAGGCTAATAAGCTCGAACCCAAAGCGGATAAATGCATCTTCATAGGACACCCAAAAATAGTTGGGTATACCTCTTGTCTCAGATCCGGAAGCAAAAGGGATTGTTTCTAGAATCGGGTCCTTTCTCGAGGAAAAGTTTCTCTCAAAAGAATTTAGTGGGAGGATGGTGGAGACTTGACGAGGTTATTGAACCGTCACTTCAACTAGTGTGTAGTAGGGCACAGGAAGTTGTTCTTGTGGCGCCTACACCAGTTGAAGTAGAAGCTGATGATAGTGATCATGAAACTTCGGATCAAGTCACTACCAAACCTCGTAGGTTGACAAGGACGCGTACTGCTTCAGAGTGGTGCGGTAATCCTGTCTTGAAGGTCATGTTGCTAGACAACAATGAACCTACGAGCTATGGAGAAGCGATGGTGGGCCCGGATTCCGACGAATGGCTCGAGGCCATAAAATCTGAGAGAGGATCCATGTATGAAACCAAAGTATAGACTTTGGAAGAACTACTTGATGGTCGTAAGGCTGTTGGGTACAGATGGATTTTAAAAGGAAGACGGACAATGATGGTAAGTATCACCATTAAGAAAGCTCGACTTGTCATTAAGATGTTTTCCAACAAGTTCAAGGAGTTGACTATGATGAGACTTTCTCACTCGTAGCGATGCTAAGAGTCTGTTGAAATTATATTAGCAGTTCCTGCATTATTTATGAAATCTTGCAGATAGGATGTCAAAACATTGTTTCCTCAATGATTTTCTTGAGGAAAGGTTGTATGTGATACAACCAGAAGGTTTTGTCAATCCTAAAAGATGCTAACAAGTATGCAAAGCTCCAGCAATCCTTCTAAGGACTGGAGTAAGCATCTAGGAGTTAGAATATTGCTTTGATGAGATGATCAAAGATTTTGGGTTTATACAAAGTTTATTGGAAACTTGTATTTCCAAAGAAGTGAGTGGGAGCAGTATAACATTTCTGATGAGTATATGTTGTTGACATATTGTTGATCGGAAATGATGTAGAATTTCTGGAAAGCATATAGGGTTATTTGAAAAGTGTTTTTCAATGGAAACCCTGGATTAAGATACTTGAACATTGAGCATCAAGATCTATAAGGATAGATCAAAAATCACTTGATAGTAGTTTCAAATGAATATACACCATGACAAGATTTTGAAGGAGTTCAAAATAGATCGACAAAGAAGGAGTTCTTGGCTGTGTTATAAGGTGTGAGTATTGAGTAAGACTCAAGACCTGACCACGGCTGAAGAGAGAGAAAGGACGAAGGTCGTCCCCTATGCTTTAGACGTAGGCTCTACAGTATGCTATGCTGTGTACTGCACCTGAAGTGTGCCTTGCCATGAGTCAGTCAAGGGGTACAAGAGTGATCCAGAAATGGATCACAGGACAGCGGTCAAAGTTATCCTTAGTGACTAGAGGACTAAGGAATTTTTCTCGATTATGGAGGTGGTAAAATAGTTCATCGTAAAGGGTTACGTCGATGCAAACTTTGACACTAATCTGGATGACTCTAAATAGTAAATCAGATTCATATAGTAGAACAGTTATTTGGAATAGTTCCAAATCGTGCGTGGTAGCTGCATCTACAAGATGATGTAGAGATTTGTAAAGCACACATGATCTGAAAGGTTCAGACCCATTGACTAATAACCTCTCTCACAAGCGAGATATGATCAAACCCCATGGATGTCGGATTCATATAATTTTACGTGACATGCATCAGTATTTATTGTACTATATATTGTTGGAAATATGCCCTAGAGGCAATAATAAAATGGTTATTATTATATTTCCTTGTTCATGATAATTGTCTATTGTTCATGCTATAATTGTATTAACTGGAAACCGTAATACATGTGTGAATACATAGACCACAACATGTCCCTAGTGAGCCTCTAGTTGACTTGCTCGTTGATCAATAGATGGTTATGGTTTCCTGACCATGGACATTGGATGTCATTGATAACGGGGTCACATCATTAGGAGAATGATGTGATGGACAAGACCCAATCCTAAGCATAGCACAAGATCGTGTAGTTCGTTTGATAAAAGATTTTCTAATGTCAAGTATCATTTCCTTAGACCATGAGATTGTGCAACTCCCGGATACCGTAGGAATGCTTTGGATGTGCCAAACGTCACAACGTAACTGGTTGGCTATAAAGGTGCACTACGGGTATCTCTGAAAGTGTCTGTTGGGTTGGCACAAATCGAGACTGGGATTTGTCACTCCGTGTGACGGAGAGGTATCTCTGGGCCCACTCGGTAATGCATCATCATAATGAGCTCAATGTGGCTAAGTAGTTATTCATGGGATCATGCATTACGGAACGAGTAAAGTGACTTGCCAGTAACGAGATTGAACGAGGTATTGGGATATTGACGATCAAATCTCGGGCAAGTAACGTACTGATTGACAAAGGGAATTGTATAAGGGATTGCTTGAACCCTTGACATCGTGGTTCATTCGATGAGATCATCGTGGAACATGTGGGAGCCAACATGGGTATCCAGATCCCGCTGTTGGTTATTGGCCAGAGAGCTCTCTCGGTCATGTCTGCATGATTCCCGAACCCGTAGGGTCCACACACTTAAGGTTCGGTGACGCTAGAGTTGTTATGGAAATTAGTGTGCAGTTACCGAATGTTGTTTGGAGTCCCGGATGAGATCCCGGACGTCACGAGGAGTTCTGGAATGGTCCGGAGGTAAAGATTTATATATGGAAAGTCCTATTTTGGCCACCGGAAAATGTTCGGGATTTTTCGGTATTGTACCGGTAAGGTTCTAGAAGGTTTCGGAGTGGGGCCCACCTGCATGGGGTGACCCACATGAACGTGGGTAGTGGGGGCAAGGCCCCACACCCCTGGTCAAGGCGCACCAAGATCCCCCCTTAGAAGGAATAAGATCATATCCCGAAGGGATAAGATCAAGATCCCTAAAAAATGGGGATAACAATCGGTGTGGAAGGAAATGACGGGATTTCTTTCCTCCCACCTTTTCCAACGCCCCAATGGACTTGGCGGGCAAGACACCAGCCCCCTCCACCCCTATATATAGTGGGGAGGCGCATGGGAGCTTCACCCTTCCCCTGGCGCAGCCCTCTCCCTCCCCAACACCTCCTCCGTAGTAGTAGTGCTTGTCGAAGCTCTACCGGAGAACTGCAAGCTCCACCACCATGCCGTCATGCTGCCGGAGCTCTCCCTCAACTTCTCCTCTCCCCTTGCTGGATCAAGAAGGAGGAGACGTCCCCGGGCTGTACTTGTGTTGAACGTGGAGGCACCGTTGTTCGGTGCTTAGATCGGATTCGGCCGCGATCTGAATCGCTTAGTGAACGACTCCACCGACCGCGTTCTTGCAACGCTTCCGCATCGCGATCTTCAAGGGTATGAAGATGCACTCCCCTCTCTCTCATTGCTAGTTACTCCATAGATTGATCTTGGTGATGCGTAGAAAATTTTGAATTTCTGCTACGTTCCCCAACATATATAATGTTAGTTCAATTTTTGGTCGTACTAATCTATAGTAGTAAGGTGCCCGTGCGTTGCACCGAAGAGTGAAATGCATTGATCAGGGAGTTGTTTACTTTGACAAAGGATGTGGGGGTCATCTCATGTGTAACGGGTATCAATAGGTTTCTTCGGATATTATCTCATCTCTAGAGCTCACAAACATCCGGGTGAAATAGATAAAAAGGTATCTTTTGCAAACAAAAGCGTTCAACTGTTCAACCTGCATCCAAAACTTGTGAAGAAATAACACTTATTGTGCTTTGCGAGAAATGATATTTAAGAATTAGTTTTTGAGTATCGATTGTTATACATGTTGGCTACAGATGACATGGCACTTTCTTATAGTCAACAGTTGGCTATACTATTAAGTAATATTAACCATGCCCTTATACACCTAGACGGAGGGATTAAATCAGGATGACTTGCAAGGGGGCAGAGGAGATGTAAGAAATGGTTCATCGTAAGTCTTTCACCAGTACTGTAGTAAAAATTCATACATGGAAGATTCTAGACTAAACCATAAACGGATACACTTTTATTCATGCGCGATACTCCAATAGAGCAAGATCCTGCATGGAAGTCTCCACATACTTAGACAGCAAATTACATTGAGCGAAGACTAATGATCAACATTTAACTTGATAATGTGTATTTTTTTAGAAGAACAGGGAGGCTCCACCCCGGTTCCATTATCAAATGAAACCCAAAGTGTCTTACATCAGCTCACTAAGAGGAGCAGTTCAAAGGAAGGACTGCGGCGAAAGCCACTCAAGTTTAGCGACAAGCTTACAGAATCAAAAGCGGCAAAGACACGGGCCATAAGCGCCCACACACACACTACATGTTTTCTAAGTGCACTTGATAATGCGTATGTCCAGGTGAACCTCCTTGGAGTCCCCGTGCATCGAGTCGGTGGGTAAAGGATGGAACGGATGCCATGGGTTTTCGAAGTCCACATTGGCGGGATAGTCCTAGCTCCTCATAGTCCAAGTCTGTCCGATGAGGCCGGTTTCGCCGCACGCGCCCGGAGGGGTAGTAACATTGACCACGCACCAGTACATCTGCCTCGTGTCAGTGTCAACGTCAGCGTCGATGCCCCTGACACACATTACAGAGACGGGGCGGCGGCCTGCATGGGCCTCGCCGGTTCCCACGATCAAGAGGAAGACGCTGCCGTCCTCCTCCGAGACTAGCAGGCGGCGGTGATCCTCCAGCGACTCCGGCATGGTGAACCGGTAGCACGTGTCGTACTTGATGTTCTCCGCCAAGGGCCAGCAGTGACCGTTGCACGCATCCGTGAGGTGATGCACCATGTCCGCCGGCGAGCCACAAAACGGCATCGGGCACTCATAGGAGTGGACGAAGTGCTCCTTGGAGGCATCGACCAGGCCGTCCATGAAACGGGAGTGGCTGTAGGGGACGTTGCGCCAGTTGAATATGTGAGCAAGTTACTACGAGATTTAATCCGAGTAAGCACAAAATAAATCATGACGGCTATAAAAGAGATGAAACTAATCATGTGGACAAGCATAGTAGTATGATACAGAGTAGAAACATGAATTCTACCATGATTTCGAATAGGAAGGACAAAAACACATATGGTGCAACGGGAGCAGCACCGTTGGCGTTGAGGTTGTCGCCCATGTCGTTGAGGAAGAGGTTGCCGAGGTCGGGGAAGAAGTCATCGTCGATGAAGTCGTGTCTGCCAGCAGTCGCGAGAGTGCGCTCCCCAGATTTCAAAAGCGCCTGTCGAATGGAGCGCAGGAGGGAGTGGTTGTAGGGGACGTTGCGGCCGCCGAATGGGGCGCAGGAGTAGCACACGAAGCAGTAGATGGTGTCCTTACTAGTACTCCCTAGTCTCTATCTATCTATATCTATATATATCTACTCTTATAGAAAACCGAGTTGGTGATGATGGTATGCCTGCCATCTTGTAATATAGACCGTCCGATCTATATCTGATGGATAGAAAGCCAACTATGACAATTTTACAAAAGATACCCGCACCTCTCTCCACATTTACAGATAAGGCCTTGCCTCGTTCATCCTTATCTCCCACAACCTCGTGCTCCTCCCTATGTCTCTATCTCTACTACTTTTTTATAACAAATCGAATAGTGTTGCGCCGTCCGCTGCACGCCCGGCTGAACACGCCTCCTCACCTCCATCATCACCAACTATGTCTTTTATAGGAGTAGGAGTAGAGAAAAAACCGAGTTGGTGATGATGGTGTGCCGTGCAATGCACGGGCATCTTGCTATTTTTTTGCATATAAATCCAAACACCACGTAGACACGGTCTTTGAGCACGGTTCATAGTCGTTCCATGCTCGGGCATTGAAGTTTGTAACTATTTTAGATTAGAATATACTACTCCTCCGGTGCTAGTAGTAGAGCAGAGTCCTACTCTACTACTCTACTCTAGCAAGCAAGGGAATAGTACTGTAGTAGGTACTGTAGGGAGTACCAGTACTGTGATCACTCAAGCAAGTTGTCTGGCATCGATATGACCCTACGCTGCTGGTATGTATCTCGTAAGTCAAGCGGCATGCTATAGTCATCATCACCTGTCCACTTCCCGCAGCACATATTCGCTTCTCCATCTTTGTCCGCACATAATCTCGTCCAAGCTTCCACCCCCGCTAAGGCACCTCCCCCCCTCGTCCGAAACCCAAGCACTAACAATGGCAGAACCGAGCAGTGTCCGCCGAAAGAGTGGCTGGAATTCGCTCCCCATAGAGGTAATCAAGATCATTGTTTCACGTGTGGACAATCTCAGTACCATGCCGCTCGCCGCATGCTCGTCGGGGCTGTACCATTTACTCAAAGCCCTCAGGCCGGAGCTTTTTAAGCCAGCTCCTTGCTTGCTGATGCCGCCTGATCTTCAGAAACGGCATGTCACGCAGCATAACGATCGTAGGGTGGCGAGCATCAACCCCCTTCACTGCGATCCGATCCCCGTCAGCCTCAGCTACATTAACGGTATGTACTGGGTCAGCATGAACACGTCTTGGATGGTGCTCGTCGATGTCGCGGCAGCTGGATGCTCGTGGAGATCTACACTCGGTGATTGATCCCCCTTCCTTCAATTAACACTGCACTGCTTTGGCACCGCGGCCCAGAATACTCGGAATCTTACAGTAGCCAACATGATACCAAGTTTGATTTGCTCAAGGTTGTAATCTGCCAAGTGCCCACAAAATCTGTGAATTATAAAGATTTCAGGCTAATTGCGTTCTTTAACCGCGGTCTCGCCTATCTGATAGGTCACTACGGTAAGTGGATAAATCTGCACGTCCATCGCAGGATCATACATCCTCCATGGTTCTCTGATGCCATTGAACACAAGGGCTTCATTTATGCTATCGACTCCTTCTATGGCTGGACGTATTACTGGCCTACTCCAGTCATCGCTACAAACGGCTGTTATAGCAGTATGTTACTTTTCTATGATATCATGATGCCTTGCTTATATTACTGTCAACATTTACTGAAAAAATATTCATGCTCATAACATGCTGTTCTTAAGATTGACTAAATCAAGAGCCCTTTTTTATTTGACTCCAACTTGATATGATGTTGTAGGCCACCTGGTGTCCCTACCCTTCCTAATCCCAGAACCTTTCAAAGAAAAGCGGCATGGCAGTTGCAGGTGGTTCCTAGCTCGATCAGACGACGGCGAAAGATTGATGATCGTTCGCATGTACCGGACGTGTTGTTTCGCGGAATACAATCACAGTGACTGCAAGGTCTTTGAGCAGGATCCCAGCTTCTCTGGGCCTTCAGGAATTTTTGACTGGAGGCTGGTATGTAGCCTTGGTACACGCTCTCTGTTTGTCGGACTCAATTATCCGATTAACCAGGAGATAACCGACGGCAAGGATCATGATGGCAGTGCGGTTTCGTTCATCAGGCAAAACTATGTGTACACAGCGTACCATGTGTCTCTGCATGCACCATACCGTGATATGTGCCGCCACGCTCTGCAGCCCAAAGTAGGAGAGAGGGTCGCAAGTATCAGACTTCGACCTGCTGGCTGGAGTTTCCCCCGTCAGGCACCCATCTGGTTCAAGCCGTCAGCTTTTCTCCACAGCTTAATAAATAGTAACATCTAACTGAGCCGGTTAGTTAGATGCGTACACTTGGTGTAGTAGGATCTTTATTTAGTTTGATGCATACACTTGTTCTTTTTTGGTAGCCCTTTTATAATGATGGCTGATGTTTGGTTTGGAAGAGAGAGCTACGTCTTCACTCTTCTGGCCTGCTTACTGCTTCTGTTGCACCCCCAACCCTGGTAGCTGATGCTGCTGTTTTCAATGTACAATTAGTAGTATATTTCGTCTGTTGGTTGAATAAATGTGTTGTTTTGGAAGTCGTTGCACGGTTCGATCCTTTAGTGCCCCGTACCGTACGTAGCTCATACTATTTTTCGTACGGAACACATTTTTCACTTGTTGATAACATGCAGCTCACTGATGAAGGCCCAATAGAGAAGCCCATAATTAACTGGAAGGGAGGCTCTCACATGAATCCGGCCCAGGTACATGCTCATGGTCCCCTAAACATAAATAAGTAAATAAATAAATAAAGCTAAATGCTCATGCACTAGTTCTTTAGGAAAATAGGTAGCCCAGTATTTCTTTTTTGAAGAATACCCAAGCTAGGCCTATTTGTTTTCTCCGAATTACTGGGCTGCAAATCTTTCAAGACGAGGAGGGATGCATTCCGTCCTGGCCAAAGAGTATGGTCAATGTCTATTAAAAGTAATATCAAAAGGGGTTGAAAATTCCAAAAAAATTATAGCAAATGGGATATTACTTTTTTTGAATTTTGTTCTTCACTGATATCTTATACGTATTTCATTGGATTTAACATGACACAGTACTAACTTATTTTTAAATTTATTTTAGTATGGCTATTAATTTTTGGATTAAGAATATTTCGTTCCCCGGTAAAAATTTGCGAATTTTCAAAATTTACCACATATTTAGTTGATTTTTTTACCCTGGTACTGACCAGAAAATGGCCGGCAATTCTAAAAATGAAAAATGGGATGCAATAATTCCATATGAATTAGAAAATGAGTAAAAATTATAAAAATAATAGCAAATGGGCTGTACACGCCATAGATTTCGAGGCTGACTTGTTTACGCAAGGCTTTGTCAATGAACACACGATTCTAGCAGCAGTGACTGTTGGATGTCCATCCAACGGCCGACGTGCTTCTTCAATCTCTGATCTTCCTGCTCCAGCCGCCTAAACTAGCGTCGGTGGGACTGCCTGCTCCCTCCTCTTGTGGCCCGCTGTGATGCCGTGCAGGCTTCCCTGGCCCACCCTACTCCCTCCGCTGGCCTAGCCGCACGCAATTAACTGCCTCCTTATTACGCGAAAAAAAATGATTCCTTCCACTGACATCTGGGGCGCACCGGTTGGGAGGCTGACCTATGGGCCTACTACGTTGACGCGTACGCAGGGCTTGTCAACTTAGTCAACAAAGGATTCTAGCAGCAGTAACCGTTGGATTTGAATCGAACGGTCCTACTGCTTCTTCAATCGCTGTTCTTCTTGCACCAGCCGCCCAAACCAGCGCCGGGGAGACCGCCTGCTCCTGCCTCCAGTGGCCGGCTGTCCTGCCGTTGAGGCCTCATCGCCCCCTACTACTCTACTGCTAGCCAGGCCCTGCGGCGACGGCAGCCTCACATCGCAGCCAAACCAGTGAACCCTCGTACTCCTCTACGCGTGGGCATCCACTGCCGCGTCTTTCCCGGCTCCACGTCGTCCCCTTCCTAGGCCTCGCCGCTGTCCACCGCCTTGGTGCTCTCGGCGCGGCATGGTCAATGTGGTCAACGACATTCCATTGGAAGAGTACTGTACGTCGAGAGGCTGACAGCTGGGTCCACGGCCACAGCCCAGTTTTTTTGTGATTTGCCAAGTAAGTCGCTTTGTCAGGCCTGTTGAACTACAAATCTTTCAAGACGAGGAGAGCTTTCATTCGGCTGGCCGAGAAAATGGCCCATCAGTAATGAGAAATGGGTTGTGCATTTTTAAAACACATCAAACCGGCAATTAGTTTTAAATATCTTTTTTTCATTTCGAGATTTTAAATTACATTAATTTTTATGCGTGGAGAATTTGTTGGATTTTATATTGATATACATTTATTTTTAAAATCAGTTTGAATGTGAGTCGAAATTTCGGGATTAAAAACAGTTTGGACCGCACCGAAATATGCAAAATTTCGTATAATTTTTTAACCGTGGCCACAATATGGGCTGTAATGCTAACAAAAAGAATATGGGCTCCAAAAAAACCTTAAGAATTAGCAAATGCGCTGTGATGCTAACAAAAAGAATATGGGCTCAAAAAAATCGTTAAGAATTAGCAAATGGGCTGTAAATGATTAGAAATAATGGCAGATGGGTTGTATGTTGTTTTCCACAGATTTGAGGCTTTCCTAAAAAAAAGTTGACGCACAAGCAATGACTGTTGGATGTCCATCCAATGGCCGTCGTGCTTCTTCAATCTCTGCTCTTCCTGCTCCAGCTGCTCAAACAAGTGCCGGCGGGACTGCCTGCTCCCTCCTCCCCGCGGCCGGCTGTGCTGCCGCGCAGGCCTCACCACCCCACCGTACTCCCATCCCTGGCCTAGCCATCCCTCTACTCACTCACACCTGCTGTTATTCTCCGACGACGGCAGACAAACCAGTAAACCCTCGTACAGTCGTACTCCCCTCCGTGTGGGAAACAACTATCGAGTCTTCCCTGCCTCCGTGTCGTTCCCTTACTAGGCCTCGCCGTCGTACACTGCCCTGGTGCTCTCGGCGCGGCCTGGTCAACGTGGTCAACGACCGACATGCATCTGAAGTGGACTATACGTGGAGAGGCCAACAGCTGGGTCCACGGTCACACACAAGAAAATGCCTCCTTATTATGCGTAAAATAATGATTCCTCCAGCTGACATCAGGGACCCACCGAAAGGGCCTCTGTATTTTGCAAAAAAACGTTACCGCCGCTGACAGCTCGGACCCATCAGCTATATCTTCGCACGCAACGAAGTGCCTTATTATTATGCACAAAAAAATGAATACTCCCCATGTTAGCTGGTACCCAGTATAGTGGCATGCTGACTTGTGGGCCTACTAAGTTGACGGGGACGGAGGGCTTTGTCAACTTAGTCAATATGCACGATTCTAGCTCCAGTGACCGTACGATGTCCATCCAACGGCCGTAGTGCTTCTTCAACCTCTGGTCTTCTTGCTCCAGCCGCCCAAACCAGCGCCAGTCGTGCCTCGTGCTCCTGCCTCCCGTGGCTGGCTGCGATGCGGCGGAGGCCTCACCGCCCCCTACTACTCCCACCGCTGGCCAGGCCATCCCTCTACTCACGCACACCCCCTGTTATTCTGCTGCGACGGCAGCTTCACACCGCAGCGAACCAGTGAACCCTCGTACTCCTCTACGCGTGGGCATCCACTGCCGCGTCTTCCCCGGCTCCGCGTCGTCCCTTTCCTAGGCCTCTCCGTCGTCCATCGCCCTGGTGCTCTCGGCGCGGCATGGTCAACATGGTCAAGGAACGACTTCCATCGGACGTGGACTGTACGTGGAGAGGCTGACAGCTGGGTCCATGGCCGCAGCAAGGAAGTGCCTCCTTCTTACCCGCAAAATAATTACTTCTCCACCTGACAGCGGGGACCCACCGGACGGGCCGCGGCAAGGAAGTGCGTCCGGGCAAAAAAAACGATTCGCCCCCCTGACTGCTGGGACCCACCAGCTACATCTTCGCACGCAAGGAGGTGCGTCCGGGCAAAAAAAACTATTCGCCCCCCTGACTACTGGGATCCACTAGCTACATCTTCGCAGGCAAGGAAGTGCCTGACAGTCGGAACCCACCTGGTCGAAGCGTATGTAGCGTTGTCATTCTGGTCGCGAACGTGTACGTATATATATACTGGTGGATGTAGAGGCGCGCACGTGTCGTAGTAGAGGCGCACACGTAGCATGTACACATACGTACAGCGGCGAGGGTGCAAGAAAGAAAATACGGCCACGTACGTACATACGGGCAGGATCTCGAACGCCTACTCGCGCATACATACATGGCTGGGTCAGAACGGAGAAGCAACATCGTTGTCATGTTCATGGGGAGGCAACGGAATGCGTCGTGTTCATCGGGAGGCAACGGAATGCGTGGGAGCCAACCGGCTGGGTCGGAACGGAATGTGTGGTCGTGTTCATCGGGAGGGATTGGATGGAACAGGTGATGGAAACGAGGCCTGGCGTACCGCACAACGGAGGAAACGGCCTTGTGTTCGACCGGCCACATTCGAAACGGGATCTTGTTCATCGGGAGGGGTCTGGCGTACCGCAAAATGGAGGAAACGGAACTCTTACGGTCGAAATGGGGGTCCTGTTGATCGGGAGGGGTGTGGCATACCGCAAAACGGAGGAAACGGACCTCCTACGGTCGAAACGGGGGTTCTGTTGATCGGGAGGGGTGTGGCGTACCGCAAAACGGACGAAACGGACTTGTGTGGGAGCGCTACGGTCAAAACGGGGGTCCTGTTCATCGGGAGGGGTGTGGCGTACCGCAAAACGGGACTCCACAGGATACTGTTCATCTCCACCGTCAACCTCCTCCAGCCTCCACGGGCTCCTGTTCATCCAGCCTCCACCGTGCGCTACTCCACCGGCTACTGTTCAACCACCCTTCCACGGGCACCCCTCCACCGTCTACTGTTCATCCAGCCCTCCATACCACGGGGTCCTGTTCAACCACCCTTCCACGGCCACCCCTCCACCGTCTACTGTTCAGCCAGCCCTCCACACCACAGGTTCCTGTTCATCCAGAGGCAATGCCACCGCTCACTGTTCATCCACCCCCCCTGCAAGCTCACTGTTCATCCCAGAGGCAGCATCGATCGGCTTCAGTTAGCAGCAGTAGTGAAGGAATCGCTCCATCGGGTTCAGTTAACAGCCATCGATCGAGCGCTCGGGTTCAGTAACGCGTAGCCTGCAGTGCGAGCCCTTGGGTTCAGTTACCCAACGCCTCGCTCGGGTTCAGTTAGAGCCAACGCCTCGCACACACGCGCGTACGTACGAGAGAAACACGCATCACTTGGCCCCCGACCTCCCACCGTAACCGGCAACTCCCCGAAATTTTCCTCCCCCTCGCTTCTACCACGGGTTTTTCCGTCATGGACAGCCCAAAGAATGTCATGCAGCTGCGTCTCCGGCCCGCCCAGGACGAAAAGCCCATTTTCTGTCATGATTTTTTGTCATGAAAGTAGGAGCCCACCACATCTACGATGATACCGGGTTTTGTCACAATTATCGTCATAGAAGTGTCATATGTATGATAGAAATTTTTTTCGTTCGGCCCAAAATGTCACGGATGTGTCTTTTTTTGTAGTGTCATTAGCTACATTGCTTGCAAGGCTTATAATGATGTGCATTGCCGAGAGGGGCCAGAGATACCTCTCCGACAATCGGAGTGACAAAACCTGATCTCGAAATACACCAACTCAACATGTACCTTTGGAGACACCTGTAGAGCTCCTTGATAATCAGACAGTTACGTTGTGACATTTGGTAGCACACGAAGTGTTCCTCCGGTAAACGGGAGTTGCATAATCTCATAGTTGTAGGAATTTGTATAAGTCATGAAGAAAGCAATAGCAACATACTAAACGATTAAGTGCTAAGCTAACGGAATGGGTCAAGTCAATCACATCATTCTCCTAATGATGTGATCCCATTAATCAAATGACAACACATGTCTATGGTTAGGAAACATAACCATCTTTGATTAATGAGCTAGTCAAGTAGAGGCATACTAGTGACATTAAGTTTGTCTATGTATTCACACATGTATCATGTTTCCGATTAATACAATTCTAGCATGAATAATAAACATTTATCATGATATGAGGAAATAAATAATAACTTTATTATTGTCTCTAGGGCATATTTCCTTCATGAAGAAGGAGCACGAGGCCATGGCCGCCGACGAGGAGACCAGCCTCAAATGGGCATGGGAGGACTACGCCCGGCAGGAGATGGAGCGCCAGCGCTGCGCCCTCGAGGAGATTCGCCGCCCGGCGCCTCGGCCGCGAGGAGGGCATCGTTGTCATCCTCAACGACAGCAATGAGGAGGCCCCGGGCCGTCCAACCCCGTCCGCCATGGCGGCGATGACGATGATGACTACACCAACTTCTACATGTTCCTCGGCATGTAGAATGCTCAAGGCGGCGCGGCGGTAGAGGCAGCGTAGTAGTAGTAGTGGTGGTGGTGGTGGTAGTAGTAGTAGTACTACTAGTTTTTTAGTTTGTTTTTTATATTATGTTTCCAATTTGTACAAATATCAATGAAAACGCCTAGTTTGGCCGAATTTGTGTCGTGTTTGGCCGAATTTTGGTCGAGTTTGGGGCGGCGGTTAGGAAAGTGACCGCCCCCACGCTGATTTTATCGCCGGTTGGCTTCTAGGTGGCGCAATTTCAAGCCCCTGGGGGCCGAATGGCTGGAGATGCTCTTATCCCCAGCACCACCCATCCACACATATCTTATCATCGCGCTCGTGACTCGCCTGCCTCCAGCTCCTCCCATCTCGCTTGCACCGCTGTATCCTAGCTCCGGCGAGCCCACCACCCCCGAAGAATCCCCTTCGCTACTCTCTCTCCCTCCCGACGAGCCTATTCCCTCTTTTTTCCTCGCAGCTCCATGAGTCAGCCTCCACTTCCTCCTCCCCGATGAAACATCTCGCCCAGGGGACGACTATGGACGGCGGAGAGTGGAGCAGCTCCACCGCCCACGCCGAGAGTTGCAACCAGCCACGCCTGGAGCTGCAACCGGAGGACGGAGGAGCTGCAACCGGCGGCCCGGGGAGCTACATGTGGTGGACGAAGGAGCTACAGCGGGCAGGCGATGGCGGGCGACTACGCGACGATAAGTGCTACAACCGCGGTTGCGAGATGTTGGGACCAACAATCAATTGTGCTACGACCGACAGTTTGGTTTGATGGAACCAACAACCAAATTTTCATTTTTGCTACCACCATATTTTAGTTTTGCTGGAACCATCATCATTATTTGTTACCATTGGATTTGTTGGAAGTTGGAACCACAATAATGTTTGTAATTTTTGCTTCTGCCGGTGTTCTGTTTTGCTGGAACCAGGTTCATTTTTGTTACCACTAGAGTTTTTGGTTTGCTGAAACAGAAGTCAATTCTTGCAATTTTTGCTACCACCAATTTATAATTTGCTGGAACCAGCTTTATCTTTTGCTGGCACCGGCAATCGTAGAAGTTATATCCGATAAGATTTTTTGCTACAAGGTCGGGAGTTGTTGGCAATGGCGGAGCTGCCACTGTCAATGGATGGGGCTGCAAGCAGCCATGGCCGACCTCGGACCCGTCGATGGCGGGTGTTGCACCGGGTCAAGCGACATGGGAGACTGATGGCGGGGGCAGCGGTGTTCGGGATCCGACGAGCTGGAGCGGCGGGTCTATGCTTTTCCCCTTTTTTCCCGTGCGAGTGGGGGAGAGGACGTAGGGTGACGGAGAGCCAGAGGAAAGGGAACTATGTGATCGAACGAGTCTGTACGATGTGATCGAACGGCGCGCGGGCGTCTAGTACTCACCAAAAGAAAAGAGAAGGCCAAACCAAACCACACCAGACTATAAGCAAACCAGGCACCACTCTCAAGTCTCGGTCACAGGGATCTCCCTGCAACCTTTTCCTTTTCCGTCTTCATACCACGGCGCAAGGATCTTGCGGTGCTGCGTGTTGTGGACAAGAAAACACAAACGGGGCAAGAGGGACTGCCCACGGGACCAGTTTTGGTTATAGCTCGCCTAACACGCACAAGATTTAATTAGTCAGATTTGGTTGGCCACCAAGAAACAGGCAGAGGCGCTAGAAGCTGTCCGGGATCCTGGGCGATGCACCATCACCACCACCACCCCACTGCCGTATCCTGGAGCTCGCCTCGCTTGCCTGCACATTCCAAGATACTGCAGTATCAGGACTCGTCTCGTTTTGCCCGAGGCTGAAACCCAACAGTCAAACCAGGATCGCTCACCTCCTTGTTCCAGTTGGTGCGCATCGTGATCGCGATCAGGATCACGGTCTGCAGACCCACCCCGGTGAGCATGCCGCCCCACATCCCCTGTTGCATTTCATCCAAAGCCAAACAACCACGGTCGGTTTTAAGCTCGGCAGCCAAACGAACAAAGACATGCATGCACGCAGGAGCGCATACCTGAATCCCGCGGCGCAGCGGGAAGGCGATCATGTACCCGACCGGGATGCCGACCCCGTAGTAGCACCCGAGGTTGATGTACGCCACCAGCCACTGCCACCCGGCCCCGACGGCCACGCCGGACAGCACGGGCTGGACGCTGTTGAGCAGGAGCGTGAAGGCGAAGACCACGCCCAGGCTGGCCACGGCGTGCACCACCTCGGGGCTCTCCGTGAAGGGCGCGCCGTAGACGTCCCGGAGGAGCAGCACGGCCACGAAGAAGGCCACTCCGATGGCCACGGACGACATGAGCACCACCGCGATCGCGAACCTCGCCGCCCGCGGCCGCCCCGCGCCCAGCTCGTTCGACACCCTCACGCTGCTCCAACCATTGGATTAATGCGCACGCACAAATATGTTTTGATGCAGATTGGTTGATTGATTGAGATTACCTGATGGCTGCATTGAATCCGAAGAACACCATGATCTGCCACCCGAACAGGTTGGTGCTGCACGCGGCAGCCGATGTGCCACATCCAGAAATCACAACATGTCAGTGCCACTATATAGTATACTAGCTAGTACTACGTATTTACTAAAGCCAGCTACCGTTTTGCTCAGCTTGGCAGGTGGCAATTATAACAGCTAGCTCACCAGATGGAGACTGCGGCGACGGCAACCTGAGCGTTGGGAAGATTGCCCACGATCACAATAAGGAACATGTAGAACCAGAACTCCAAGCTACCATTCCATGGCGATAGAGATATCATCATCGCAGATTCCATGGCGAAAGAGCGGGAATATAGGTGATTAATTACAACAGTTCATGGCAGTTCATTGGACCATAAGTAGGTGGTACGTATGTACAACCACCAAGCTGTACGAAATGTACGTACCAGATCATGATTGCTGAGCCGATGGAGAGGCGGGCGAAGCTGAAGAGCTCGGTGAAGGCGAGGGAGTCGAACTGGAAGCCGTTCCAGGCGCCGGGGCAGTAACCCATGACGATGTAGGCGAGCTGGCCGAGCACGACGAACCACCACGACGCGTTAAGCGCGACGGCGAGGCCAACGAGGTCCATCCGCATGGGCACCACGAGGAACCAGGTGAGCGCGACGTGGAACACCAGCGCCGCCGCGGACACCGCCGCCATGGCCATCAGCTTGCTCTGCGCCTGCAGGAACTTCTGGATGGGGAAGTTGAGCGCGTAGGCGAAGAGCTGCGGGATCATGTAGAGCGAGAACCGCCCGGCCATGACGGCGATCTGGTCGTCCTGGTGGAAGAACCTCAGGATCGGGGTGGCGAAGAGGTAGAGCGGGAGCATGCAGACGGCCGTGGCGGTGAGCAGCAGCCAGGAGCGCTGCAGGTAGACGCCGAGCATGGGGAGCTTCTTGGCGCCGTAGGCCTGCCCGCACAGCGTCTCCAGCGCGCTCCCCATGCCGTACATGATCCCGAAGGCGAGGCCGGCGACGACGGAGTTCTCGGTGGAGACGGCGTCCAGCTCGAGCGTGGTGAGGTGGCCGGCGGCGACCTGCGTGATGGCGCCCAGCGAGTACTGCGCCAGCGACGTGAAGATGGCCGGCCCGGCCAGGTGCCACAGCCGCCGGTTCTCCTCCGCCGCGCACCGTAGGAACGCCGACACGCTGTGGATCTCCTCCAGGTCATCCTTGTCGCCGCTGCCCGCCCTCGCTAGCAGCGCCTCCGTCAGCGGCTCGTCACCACCGCCAGCACAAGAAGCCATGGATTGGACAGGTCTCTCCTGTCCTGTATCCCAAGACAGTCAACACTGGACTGGACCGGTGCGGTATCGATACCACGAATGCAATGCGGCAGCTACCAGTCAACTGCCCGATCGAGCATCAGACGATACTTGGTGCTTCCGCTTCCTATGGTGATGGTACTATCCTTGCGAGTTAACCGGCGCGCTCTCTGGGCTATATAGGCGAAAACCGAGGTGGCGAACAAGATGAGCCACACCGTCTCGACAACACAAATCTCATGTCCAACTTATGTTTATTCGATAACTCCACAGAGCGCGTGTCCACTAATCAATCCAGTCCACTGCTATGCAAATACTGCTAGTATAGGAGTAGTATAGATTACTACTAGTAGATCCCATCGCTTTCGCTTTCGATCGGATCGCTCGCAGTCGCCATCCGGGTTTTATAGGAGACAAACGCTGGACGGCTTAGCGTACAGCGCGGGCTGCACGCATGTAGTCACTCTTATCTACTCCATGATTAAATAAATATAAAAACTTTTAAAATACTAAAGTAGTGATCTAAAATAAAAGCTTTTAAAATACCAAAATAGTGATGTAAAAGCTCTTATATTAGTTTACGGAGGGAGTACTTGTTTACAAAACAACACATGCAATTTGCTGCCAGTGAAAATATAAAACCATTAACCAAGAAAAACACAAGTAATACAGAACATTAATGGACTGCCTACTGCGTAAAAAACACAGAAACAACTTTTTTTTTGAAAAGCAGGAATACCTCCGGCTTCTACGTCTAGACGATACATATAACCACTTTATTAATTATTCACAGAAGACCTTACAAAAAAATACAATAGTAAATCTGAAGCCACCATCTAGGTAACATCTGTCGCTACTCCTATCCAGGGCCGTCTCCAGAAATTTTGGACCCCGGTGCGGAAAAAATATATGCTAAAATTGGGGCCTCGGTGCGAAAAAAATATATGCCACAGTTTGGCTATCAATTTGTGTAATGTGCGCATATCACCCAAGAATTGGTCACTTTGTTGACCACCCAATCGCATGGTGTGAATCGCATCGCGCGGAGTGTACTCCAGGTTACACACTTGCGTATATGATCATCAAAAATATAAATAAGGTCTTGAAGATAAATAGATCAGAAGCTTTCTCGTAATATATATATATATATATATATATATATATATATATATATATATATATATATATATGAATAGGGACATTTTATTTAAAAAACTCCCTTTGAAATTTATTTCACATTATTATGTGTGTATTTATTTTTAGGGAATTCTAAAATATTAAGCCTTTTTTTATTTCCAGCTCGTTGATTCCCTTCGATAGGTTGTTACCACTCAAAGTCTATGGTAAAAAAAAATTTGGACCTGCGAATGGAGCGATCACCATGATGATTTTCTTTCCTGCCTAAGGCTAGTCATAGTGAAAGTAACTTAATTAGTAACATAGCGCACTTGAAGAAATTTTTGCTCATGTGACAAGTATTTAATGTGAGGTGGTAACATAATATGTTACTGTAACATAGCGCTTCCCAAGAAAAGATAAGTCTACAAGCTAATAAATGAAACCATCTATAATAGTAATATCATAGTTACTTTGCGTTATGAAGGTAGTAGCTTAGACTAATGTCATGCATATGACATTAGTCTAAGTTACTCCCCACTATGACCAGCCTAATCCTCATGCATGCAGTTATCGCGCTAGAAGATCTAGAAATAAATGGTGCATGCAGTAAAGAGTCCCCATGATATAAAAAGGAATCAGGCGCATGCGAGGAAAGATAATCAAGGTAAGAAATCCCGTGCATGCAGGGATGCATGGAGAAGGGATGAGATCATGCTTGACATGCAATATACTTAGCGCGAGATTAATGATTTTGGGGCCCCACTTTTTTAGGGGGGCATGTGCGGTCACCCACCTTGGCCACCCTTATGGACGGCCCTGCTCCTATCCAGTTGAAGGGATGATGACAGTCCAGGCCTAATACCACAGATCTTGCAGTCAAGCCTAACATTTAAGACCAGAGGCCCCAATCAAGCCACTTGCCGGGTATGGGGCAGACACCGATCCGGCGCGCTCTCAGAGGCCGCCGCCGTCAACTACCACCACTCCATCAGAGCTGTACTAACGCATCAACCTTGCCTGGTCTAGCTGTCGTCGATGCCACCACGACGCCCAACGGCACCACCTCCCTGCGCGCGAACTGCTGAACACGTCACGGTCGCCACCGGTACACCTCAGCACCATCAGGCCAAGTACCACTAGCCGACACAGCTTGAAGTCTCTGGAAAACCTGTCGTGGGTAGCACCTGCCGACCATGCATGACAAAGCGTAGCACCTGTCGACCGGGCATGACTTGACATCTCCACCGAAGCTTCGCGCAAGACAAAGCCGCTCCACCTCCTACCTCAGCGCTGCTCCACAAACGATGCTCCCAAGAGAGAAAGGACACCGCAGTGCCGCCATCCTCTGATCTGAAAGACCCGATCCTAGGGTTTCCCTAGAGCAATACGAGTGGGTCGACAGTAGTCACATAAGGATGCCTTCATCAAGATAACGACGCAGAACACCGCCATCGCCCACCGTCGGCTTGGTTTTCACCGGCCACTATGTCTCCCCGACTCGCAATCGGTACTAGATGATGGATTCGGAGATTTGAACACCCAGTCTCAGGCTGACCATCTCTGACGGTAGAGATGACCACCACCGCCGGATGCACCGGTCAGAACAGATTCGACCAAAAGTGCTGCCGACGAGATCACCAGGCCCTCCACACCGCCGCCGCCGATCTGAAGGTGGATTGCACGCCACCGCAGCCTAGCCGGCCACCACGCCGACCACAGCCGTCGCCGCGCCCGAAATCTATGACTGGCCGCCCGCTGCGCCTAGCCGCCGTCGTCCAAGGACGGGTCGGCCACCCGCCGCTTGCCGCAGCCATCCACTGCGCTGGAGAAACCGAATCGGCCGCGCCACCATACGCCTAGGGGTCCCACACCACCCCGAAGACACGGGAGAGAGGAAATCCCCCGCCACCGCCGTCAGCCCCCGGGCTTAGCCCGGCGGCGGCGGAGGGAGATGAGGAGGGAGTGCGCGGCGGCGGCGGCTAGGTTTTTGGGCTCCGGTCGAGTCGCCCTAGGGGGGGTGACGCGGGGCCTGGGCCTGGAGATACGCGAGGGAGTGCTGGTAGATGGCCACCGGCCATTTTTTACCGTTACAATTTGGATCGGAGCCACACAGAAACAACTAAGGTACATGATCTGAAGTTCTGAGCTGGCTACTAAAGCATCAAGGATTCAAGGACCCTGTCTTGTGTCAGGACTTCACCCACGACCTCATAATGAAAGGACACGAACCGAATAACGCAATGTTTGTACCCACGTCTGCCCATGTCTATGTGACTACTATGCGTTTACTCAATTGATACGATTAAGATCTCAGTTGCTAAGAGGTGTTCAAGTGCTTTGTATAGCGGTGCCCGGCTGTCCATGTCTATGACTGCTATGCGTTTACTCAAATGATACGATCAAGATCTCTGTTGCTAAGCTCGTGCTTAGCTTACCTTAGCTCCTACCTCCTGTTTAGCTGTTTTGAGCTTCTCTTGTATAGCTGGAATCCCCAGCTAGCAGAGATAGTGTGCGCGTTACCTTTCTATGTTTTTCGGTTGTCAATTTATTTATAAAGCGGCACACAAGCTTTTTTGGGTATAGCGGGGTCGATCCATTGTCAAACTTACATGAAGTAACTTTTTTTTTCAATTTAACTATACACAAGTCCCGTGAATATTAATTTTGGGTCAGTCGATTATTTGGACAATGATTTTTGCTTTGAGATTCGTACTGTTCTGTGAGCTGGCTTAGGTTTTGTGTTTTGACTGACCACGTATTTGGGTCGGTCAACTTTCTACTGGGCTGAGGCTCACCTATGCTGCCCAGCCTTCCTCTCTACCCTTTTGTTTTTTCTTTAAAAGAAAGCTCTTTTATGTGTTTCTCCTCTTGTTTTTTGTTATTCTTTATTAGTTGGATTTTTATTCTTTTCTTTGGTAGGTGTTTTTGGGTGTTGGGTGAGTATAAATATATACATACAAATACTATACAATGTGTCTGAATATTACACTATCATATGATTGTTGTTTGTATACCACAAAAGTGTAATTTTAGTGCAAGTTTTTTTTTCACATTTTTATTATATTTATTTTTAAAGAGCAATAGCAATGCCACTAATTCGTTGTTCTTTTATGAAAATTTCAGCATTATAAGTGCAATTTTCTTGTATATTGTGTGCATTTTTTTATTTTTTGTTGTAGATTTTTTTTCGTTTTTCTTTTTCTTAATGGATAATACCAATGTCATCAATTCATTCTTTCTTAGAAACCCTTATTGCTTTGATTTTGTTTTAGTTTGATTTCATATTCTTTCTTCTTAAAGGGTAATACCAAGCTACTAATTCATTCTTTCCTAGAAAACTTCATTATTGATTCTATTTCAGTTCTCATTTCTTTTTGTTTTTCGTAAAGGGTAATACCATGCCAGTAATTCGTTCTTCCTTACAAAACTTTATTATTTTGATTTTATTTTAGTTTTTGTTTCAATTTATGTATTCTTTAATGGTAATATGAATGCCACTAATTCATTCGTTGTTAGGAAACTTCCTTTTTTATGAAAATTTCACTATTATGTGTTTTCTTTTGCATATTATAGAAAAGTGTAATTTACGTATAAATTGTGTGCAAATTTTGTCATTGTTTATTTTTTATTTTAATTTTCTTAAAGGTTTATATGAATGTCACTAATTCAATCCTTCATAGAAAACTTCTATTATTTTAAAAACAATAAATCATATGAAGCATTTGACAAAATGATGTATAAAAAATATAAACTATTGAATTGAAGTAAACCGGGTGCCATTTTAAGCAAAAGTGTGTAACACGATCTACATATATTTGCTCTAAGCGTCCAATGTATATACCATTTATGCCCACACAAAAATTAGTGAAACAATGAGCAGATTAGTGCATAAATTGTAGCTTTGGACCACATTCATGACGATGATGTGGCATGGTAACATGAAGAGGAAAAGTAAGTACTTGTGACCACGTGCATGACTTGATGATGTGGCATGGTTGCATGAGGAGGAAAAATAGGTAGTGGGTTGCAACTGTTTAAGAATAGAAGATTTAATTGCACGACCCATGTATATCCACATATTATCTGAGGTATATGTAGTTGATATTATTTTGCTCTAAGCGACCTATGAAAAGAAGATTGTATGTTGTTGATATTATTTTGCTTAAAGACTATTTTTCATAGAATGACGTGTAGGCTTAAAATTAAAATGTAAGAAGTGTCATGTGACAAAACCTCAAAATTGCAGATACATAGACATGTATATAAAAATTGGTACTAAAAAAATTAGGTATCTTTTGGTCGTGATCTAGCAATAAGTAAAATATTGATACGAGTTTCTAGGTTTGAATTTATATGTAATGAGGATATATTAAAAGAACATGTCAAGTAAGTAAAATTTTGGAAAATGATGAAATAAACAAAGGCGAATGAGAGACTGTTGGATCGACATTTTGTTCAGTCAATGAGCGACCCTACATATAAAGAACTAAGAACTAACAATTAAGTCAGAAATCAAACACTTTGTTGAAACTTACCGTTCTTTCTTCTTTCTTTGCAGCATGTCTCGAAAAGAGAGAGAAACACTTATTGTTCAGAATGTTGTTCTCGTGGCACAATCCTCTGCGGTCATTGTAAACAGCGCAGTACAAAAATCCCAACAGATAATTTAGAAAAAAATTTAGTCTGAGCGAGTTTGGACGAGATTAAGAAATCATTTACCTCCACATGAACTGCACTGGGATCAACTGTGGTTTTTTCGGTGGCTCGTCTTGCCGGGGTAACATCGAATGCAACCACACGATCATGGTGTGTTCCTGATCCGCGAGTCTCATCGTCGACATCCGGCAAGCGTTTGCAACAAGACCGATAGAAGTCTTAACTGAGCAGATCTGGAGGATGTGGAAAGGGGAGCGAGAAAGAAGATGAGGCGTGTGTGGTCTACGCACCACAAATATTAATGTTTTACCTGAGTTGGCATCCAACTTGTTGCATGTGCGCAGTAATTAATTGGCAGCAAATGATCCAGCAGAATAGGCACAAGTTTCAATGGCCAAAACTGAATGTGCACACTAAGTTTCGTGACAAAAAGCGTCCATGTCGTAGTCTGAAATTTGGTAGAACAAGAGAACACACGTTAGCAATGAGCATGATCAAGAAGCGGAGGCTATTGAAGTTGCCCTGATTAGCCATGGTGGAGAGCATGCGCTCGATCATGAGGAGGTGGAGCAGCATGCTGCTGCTTGAACAATCTTTGTTTCATTGTTGCTCAGACATGGGAGATGCTTTATTTTTTAATGTTAGAACAATCTATTAACATTCTGTGCTGGAACGTGAGGGGTCTAAACTGTCTGGACTGTCGAACTACTGTGCATGAGACCATTGCAGCTTCATCTTGTCAGATTGTGTGCCTCCAAGAGTCAAAGTTAGACAACGTTGACAAGTTCACTGCTGCATATCTGGGAGGTTTTCGCCTTCGTAGCTACGCCCAGTTACCGGCAGTGGGCACCCATGGTGGCATCCTAATGATCTGGGATGATTCCGTCATTGACATCAATGACATTGTGGCGCTAGAATTCCGCCTCTTCGCCTCGGTCACCTTGCGTGAGTCTAGCACCACCTTCAAGATCTCCACCGTCTATGGCCCTTCTACTGCCTCGAGAAAGGATGATTTCTTCGCTGAGTTGATCACCCAAAAGCCCGCATCCGGATCCAAGTGGCTGGTCCTAGGCAACTTCAACCAAATCTATCGGGCCCGTGACAAAAATAAGCGCAATATTAATAGAAGTCACATCACCTGCTTCCGCAACGCCCTTCAATCATGTGAGCTCAAAGAGATCCACCTTCAAAACCGTCGTTTCACCTGGAGCAATAAAAGGATAAATCCTACTTTGTGCAAGCTTGACTCCTTTTTCTGCAACGCCGAATGGGACATTCACTTCAACACTCACATTCTTCATGCCCTGTCCTCATTGCTCCCGGACCATTGCCCGCTGTTGCTTGCCAATGATTGTGGCCCTAGAAGACCTTGGAGCTTTAAATTTGAAATTTTTTGGACTTCCCTTCCGAGTTTCAATGAGATTGTGCATAAGGCTTGGAATGAGCCTTCGGTGCACACCAAACCTTATCAAGTGTTGTTCCATAAGCTCAAAAAGACTGGTGTCCGGCTTTCCGAATGGAGTAGAAGCCTCTTCTCCAAGTCCAAACTCCATCTGCATGCCGCCCTTCGAATCATTCTTGAGCTTGATGTGGCACAAGAATCTCGCACCTTAAGCCTTGCCGAACATGATCTTCGGGCTCGTCTCAAGAAAAGAGTGGTCAGTTTGGTGGTCCTTGAGCGTTCAAGGAAAACAATGTGCCCGCATTTCCAATTTGCAGGAGGGCGATGCCAATACCAAATACTTCCATAGGCGCATAAACGCTAGGAGGCGGAAAAATCATATTCATCGATTGAAGCACAATAATGGTTGGGTCACGGAGCATGGGAGGAAGGAGGAAATCATTCTTGACCACTTCTCCAACATCATTGGAAAGAGTAATGCTAGGAAAAAGGACTTCAATTCGGATCAATTTCACTTCGAAGAGTGCGACCTTGGTACACTTGATGAACCCTTCACGATGGAGGAAGTGCACAATGCCATCAAGCAAATGCCCAATGACAAAGCTCCCGGACCGGATGGGTTCACCGGAATGTTCTTCAAGTCTTGTTGGGACATTAGTAAAGATGATGTCATGCGGGTCATCCACCAATTTGGTAACCTCCATGTTACCAACCTCCATTGGCTTAACTCGGCAAACATTGTGCTCTTGCCCAAAAAGGATGGGGCAGAGGGGATCGGTGACTATAGGCCTATTAGTCTAATCTATGCCATAGCCAAGATCATTGCTAAGTTGCTTGCGATCCGTCTTGGGCCTCATATGGACAACCTTATCTCCAAGGCCCAAAGTGCTTTCATCAAAAAGAGAAGTATTCATGACAACTGCATGTACGTGCGCAACCTTGCTCGTCGGCTCCACAAAAGCAAAACGCCATCCATCCTTCTCAGGCTTGACATTCGGAAGGCTTTTGACTCCGTGCGGTGGGACTACATTCTTGATCTTCTACAACGGAGAGGCTTCCCTAGAAAGTTTCGTGAGTGGGTTGAGGCCCTACTTTGCACATCTACCTCTCGGATCCTACTCAATGGTGTTCCTGGCCCCCCCAATTAAGCACGGCCAGGGCTTTCGCCAAGGATACCCACTCTCGCCCATATTGTTTGTCATCGCCATTGACCCTCTCCAACAAGTTCTCCACTTGGCCACTAGGCATGGGTTGCTTCACAAGATCAGAGGCCGTGGGGCTGTGTGTAGGACCTCACTATATGCCGACGATGCAATGGTGTTCATGGCTCCCATCAAGCAAGATATTGACAACCTCTCATCCATCTTGGGTTGTTTTGGTGAGGTCACCAGATTAGAGACAAACTTCCAAAAGAGCTCCTTTGTCCCCATTCGGTGCGGTAACCGCAATCTGGGGGAGATCCTCCATAACTTGCCGGCGACCAGAGCTTATTTTCCCATCCGGTATTTGGGCCTACCTCTTTCCATATGGCAACTCAAGAGAGCAGATTTCCAATTCCTTGAAGACAAGGTTGCCACAAGGCTTGTCCCTTGGGATGGGCAAAACATCACCACTACGGGTCGTGGTACCCTTGTCAAATCCGTTCTCACCTTGCAAGTCATCTACCATGCCACTCCTCTTATCATCCCGCCACCGGTCATAAAGAGCGTCAACAAAATCGAGAGGGCCTTCCTTTGGGCGAGAACAAAAAAAATCACAGGTGCCAAGTGCAAGGTTAATTGGGCTACTATGTGCCGTCCAGAACACCTTGGGGGATTCGTTGTGCTTGACCTCGACAAGTTCGCTTGGGCATTGCGCTTACGTTGGCTTTGGTACGAGTGTAAAGAAATGGACAAGCTTTGGGTGGGTATGGGGAACCCATGCGACAAAGTGGACATCAACCTCTTCTATGCCTCTACCATCATATCAATTGGCAATGGTGCCATTGCCCCCTTTTGGGATTCCCCTTGGCTCAATGGGAAGAAACCGAAGGACATTGCTCCCCTCATTTACTTGGCCTCATCGCGAAAAAACTGGAAAGTCAAGGAGGCCTTGGCGGACGATGCTTGGACTCGCAAGTTAAGACTTGATATGATTCTCACCATGGAGCACCTTAGGCAATTTATTGAGCTTTGGGAGAAAATTCGCCACACCCACCTCCACGAAAATGTAATTGACGAGATGATTTGGAAGCACTCGACGAGTGGGCATTATTCTCCGGCATCAGCTTACCACGCATAATTCATTGGATCTATGGTCACCACCTTCCACTACTACATTTGGGGCGTTTGGGCTCCGCCAAAGGTGAAATTCTTTGCGTGGCTTGCAACCCGTAATAGAATTTGGACGTCCGACAGACTCGCCAGGAGGGGTTGGCAAAATTGTGGACTCTGTCCACTTTGCCAATGTGTGCAAGAAAGTGGAGCACATCTTTTTTCAAGTGTCGATTCACCGTAAGGATTTGGAACCTTATAAAAATCTGGCTCGGTCTTCATGTGATTGACACGACAACTTGGGGAACCTTCCACTCACTCTCACATTGGTGGAGAAACATGTCCGGAAGAACCATCCCCAATAGAAAGGCCATGGCATCGCTCACCATGCTAGTCGGCTGGACCATCTGGAAAGAGAGAAATGCTCGTGTATTCCAGCACAAATCAACTCCGGCACCGGTCATCTTTAGTATCATCAAAAGGGAGGCTAGACTTTGGGTTATCGCGGGTGCAAAAAAAATTGGGAAACATAATACGGGGAGAGTAATGACCTTTCTTTATATTTGGGGTGGTGTGTAACAAACTTTATTCTCCTTCTTAATTAATAGATGAGGCAAAGCTTATGCCTCCGTTTTGAAAAAAATAATGCCAAAAAGCACTGCGCTTTGAAGAACAAAATTGAAATCATATCTGCTAGGGTGAAAATCATAACTATGGCGTCGAAGTGTTTTCACAAATCAATACTATTTGATATTACACACATGTAAGTATTGAAGAATAGAAGGAAGGGTGAAAATCATAACTATGGCATTGAAGTGTTTTCACAAATTAATATTTGAGAGTACACACATGCAAGTATTGAAGAATAGAACCATTCATATTTGAGGCAACAGGGCGAAAAAAGATGGGAAAGAATAGTAGTAACGATTTTGCATGGGAAGAACAATGCTTGAAAAAACAAGACACAGGACATCACGAGCGGATGAACGGAGATGACATAAATGATAGCATTGGAAAGAAGGAAAACAAATATAAAAGAACAGGAGAAAACATAACTGAAATAACATAAGAACGGGGCAGGAACGAAGGAAGAAGAAGATGAGCAGTGGTCGGAAATAGTGGAACAGGCTTCGAAACAGAACGGGGGTGTAGGATACAGACAGGTAGACATACATATTTGTACAGAATAAACGCATATAATGTTTCATATTGGGAAATTTAACAATTTCCATCCATTTTTAACTATTTTGTATCCAAACATGTGCACGAAACACGATGCAGATGGACGGTAAATTTGCGCAGGTGCATGCCCTGCGAATTTTCGACGTGTGGTTGCAACTTTGCATTGACAGAGGCACGTGTGGTCATAATCAGAATCGCGTGTATACATCGCCAGCTTGTTCGTATGATCCATGCCTACGTATTGGAAAAACCAATGACATGCGTCCACATATTAATTTCTCTAAACTTATTTGCATATTGGTGGATTTGCTCAGATTTGGTCGTTGTTCGTGTATGTTCTTGTGTCTTCAGATTGAATCCTTCTAATCTACGCTACTCTTCATGGACGACGGTTGCTGTTCTGCCGCGTTCGTCTTACAAGGCCTTAGCACGACAACTTCTTGACTGTCTACCATAGCAAGCTTTGCCTGGCTCAAGTGAGGGAGGGACGATGGCAGTGGCGCGCCTTGGCTTGTTGGGAAACGTAGTAGAAAACAAAAAAAAATCGCGCCTACAATCACTCAAGATCAATGTGAAGATGCATAATAGGTTGGGATCACCATCATTACCGTCACCGAGTTATGGTGGAAGAAGAACGTGTCGGTGTAGATCATACTTAGTGTCCCTTGAACTGTAGATGAACGATACTTCATACCACCCGTGAACAGTCCCTCGAACCAAAGACCGAAAGCACGTCCTCTTTACTTGGTAGCAAGCGTGCAACCTTCACGATCCGACAGCACTTCGCCGTCCATAGCTAATCGTCGCCGGAGAATTAAAGGAAGGAGATTAGAACCACACTTGGCTTCTAATTATGAGGACAAGAGGATTAACCACGCTCCAATTAGTCAACTAGGACCAACTAGAACATGAATTAGAGGAATAGAGAAGGCCCAACCCTTCTATCTTCAAAAGAGCAAAATCCCCTAGTATATATTGGTTGGAGGGAGAGGGAGGGATACCACCAAGGGGATAAAGTCCCCCTGAAGGAAATATGCCCTAGAGGCAATAATAAAGTTATTATTTATTTCCTTATTTCATGATAAATGTTTCTTATTCATACTAGAATTGTATTAACCAGAAACATAATACATGTGTGAATACATAGACAATAAAGTGTCACTAGTATGCCTCTACTTGACTAGCTCGTTGATCAAAGATGGTTAAGGTTTCCTAACCATAGACATGAGTTGTCATTTGATAAACGGGATCACATCATTAGAAGAATGATGTGATTGACTTGACCCACTCTGTTAGCTTATCACTTGATCGTTTTAGTTTACTGCTATTGTTTTCTTCATGACTTATACATGTTCCTATGACTATGGGATTATGCAACTCCCGATTACCGGAGGAACACTTTGTGTGCTACCAAACGTCACAACGTAACTGAGTGATTATAAAGGTGCTCTACATGTGTTTCCGATGGTACTTGTTGAGTTGGCATAGATCTAGATTAGCATTTGTCGCTCCGATTGTCGGAGAGGTATCTCTGGGCCCTCTCCGTAATGCACATCACTATAAGCCTTGCAAGCAATGTGACTAATAAGTTAGTTGCGGGATGATGCATTACAGAACGAGTAAAGAGACTTGCCGGTAACGAGATTGAGCTAGGTATTGAGATACCGACGATCGAATTTCGGGAAAGTAACATATCGATGACAAAGGGAACAACGCATGTTGTTATTCGGTTTGACCGATAAAGATCTTCGTAGAATATGTAGGAGCCAATATGAGCATCCAGGTTACGCTATGGGTTATTGACTGGAGACGTGTCTCGGTCATGTCTACATAGTTCTCGAACCCGTAGGGTCCGCACGCTTAACGTTCGGTGACGATCGGTATTATGAGTTTATGTGTTTTGATGTACCGAAGGTAGTTCGGAGTCCCGGATATGATCATGGACATGACGAGGAGTCTCGAAATGGTCGAGACATAAATATCGATATATTGGATACTATGTTTGGACTTCGGAAGTGTTCCGGGCAAGTTCGGGCATATACCGGAGTACCCGGGGTTACCGAAACCCTCTGAGGAGTATAATGGGCCTATTGGGCCCTAGTGGAGAAGAGGAGGGGCGGCCAAGCAAGGCCGTGCGTCCCCACCCCCTCTAGTCCGAATTGGACAAGGAGGAGGGGCGATGCCCCCCTTTCCTCCCCCCCTCTCTCCTCCTTCCCCCTTCTCCTACTCCTACTAGGAAAGGAGGAGTCCTACTCCCTTGGCACGCCCTCCTCCTGGCCGGCCGCCTCCCCCTAGCTCCTTTATATACGGGG